>NC_058408.1:119371301-119471608 GCF_002201575.2 Neomonachus schauinslandi
CGCGCGGGGCCGAGCGCGGGAGCGGGGGCGGCGCGGCTGCTGCGGTTGGAAGCGGCGGCCCAGAGCCCTCTCGCGGCCGCGGCGGCAGCAGCGCCAACCCCAGCAGCAGCCCGGCCCCCGCCGCCGCCGCCGCCGCCGCCTCGCGCTCCCGCCGCCCGGCCCGACATGAGTGAAGCGGGTCGGGTGCCCTCGCCAGCCGCGCCGCCGGAGGTGGCAGCGGCAGCTCCGGACGAGAGGAAAGGGAAGGAGCCTGAGCGCGAGAAGCTGCCGCCCATCGTGTCGGCGGGCGCCGGAGCTGCTGCGGTAGGTGCCGGGCGGGGGCAGCGGGGCGCCCCGACGGCGGGCGTCGGGAGGGAAGGCAGGGGGCGCCCGGTGACCCCCGGGGCCTCCCGCGGAGATGCGCCCAGGCCGTCCTTCCCCGGGCTGGAAGGGGAAGTGTGCCTCGTGGACAGCCGCGAACACTTGAGCTGCACCTTCCACAATCGGGAAATGTTGGGGTGGCCGCGTCCGCTGCCTGTTCTCGGTTATTGTCTGGTTTGGGGGGCCCACCTTCTCTAAAGAAATGACCGGCATCTTGGAGTCGACGTTATCATCTGTTGGGTGAGGGCAAGGTGTCAGGCAGAGGGGAGTGGGTTTTCCACGGAGGTGCCTGCCTGCCTTTGGGACGCGGAGATTTCCCCCCTTCTCTTCGCTTTTCTTTCCCTTCCCCCCTCGGATTGAACAGGCTGTGCGGCGAGTTCCACTTAATTGTGACCTTTCCGTTGCTGTCAGGATAGTGGGAGGTAGATGCCTCAGTGATGGTTTTATTTTTCATATGGTACAGACATGTGACGTAAGGTGGGGAAGCTTTTTTAACCTTTTATTTAAACTCAAGTTATCTAAGCTTGACAGGGATGATTTCCCAGCTGGATTTTCTTAAGGATTATTTGGAGAGCGCTCTAAGCCTTCAAACTACATATTGCCAGATGATGTAATGGGACAGCCCCCCCCCCTTCCCTGTTTTTACTGGTGGTTATGACTCTGGTTACTCTGGAGCACACACACACAAATTAATCTCTGATTTTTGAGAATTTTATTTGATATAACATTTAAATACTTTTTGAAAGTTTGCTTTGGTACGTTTAAAGGCCATGACTTGTCATGCATCTGTGCTTGACAAAATAGTAAAAGTTTAGAGAACATGATACATTTTCTTTATTCCTACTTGCAATTCATTTCTTAAAACCTCCCTCTTAAATGACTAAGAAGTTACTAAAATAGCTCACTCTTTAAAGTGTTAGGAATAATGTTTTGATTCTGTAGGTTTTTAAAAAATGTCTAGGGACTGTGATAACTGGAAATTGTTAGAACAGTCTCTGATCATTAAATCAGTGCAGCAAAGTGTGGACAATAATAAAATGACACACATATTAAAATATAGCTACAATTGAGTGGTAAATTGGAGTTATGTGCGGTTAGGAATCACTTTGGGAAATGCTTTGAAGGAATTTGTCACCCAACTGCTTGCAGACCCAGTTCTTATGTTGGTACCCTAGGCTTTCAGAGTTTATCCAGGATGTTCTTAACTTGCAAAAAGACAGTGTTTTAAAAGTTCATTCCGGGGCTCCCGGGTGGCTCAATCGTTAAGCGTCTGCCTACGGCTCAGGTCATGATTACAGGGTCCTGGGATAAAGCCCTGCTCCGCGGGAAACCTGCTGCTCCCTCTCCCACTCCCCCTGCTTGTGTTCCTTCTCATGCTGTGTCTCTCTCTGTCAAATAAATAAAATCTTTAAAAAAGATAAGTAAAAGTTCATTCCTAAATCAGTTGTTTAAAACAATGAATGCATATGCTTATAAGAAACAGTTATATGAATGGGTTTAGGTCCTCAAGTGAGCACCCTTCCCAAAACATATTTATCTCAGTGTAAGTGAAAAATTGAAGGTTCAGAATAAAAACTTGGAGAAATTAATATAGTATGGACCCAGGTCTACGGACTGTTTCCCGAAACCCTTGGAGTTTAGAGTTTTGGAATCCAGAGTTTTTCAGATTTTAGAAAGGCAATTCAGTACATATGTCATATATAATATCCACAGTGAGGTCCTGGCCAGTTCTTCATAATCAAGCATGTCAGTAGCTCTGCAGTGAAATGTATGTGTGTTCTCACTAAGAGAGGTAAAGTCAGACAAGTATAAATAGTTCAGATCAGGTTGGATTGTCAGAGTTCAGGTCAGGTACATGTTTTGTCACCATATGAGTTACAAAAACTTTTCAGTTCTAATAGTTTATAGGATTTCAGAAGTGTGAATAAAGGATTATGGACTTTTACTACTAGTCAAACTAGAATAGAGTTCCAATAAATTTTTTAAAACCTTGAATTAAAGAAAATTGAAGAAAATACGTGTTTGGTCCTCCAGAGGGCAGGAGAGCTGGGATGATATCTGAGTTCACCAGCAGGTGGGGGAAGGTCTTGGTGTGGAAGGACAGGGAAAGACAGTTTGTGGCCTGTTTGGTTGTTTTTCAGCCTCCACTGTGGGTTAGATGAAGCTTCTGGAGGTTTGCTTAGGAACCTGACTGCCATCAGTAACTTTTTCTTTGGGCCACTTTAGTGATTCTTTTTGCCCCAGGTGAACAGTTCTATGTAGACTGAGTTTATGACTCAATGTAACCCTACATTATTGGCTTTTTCCAAAAATCATTCTATTACATTTTTATGGGAGTTTGGAAATAATTTAGAGGGACAGCTCCCTAGAATAAATAGAAGGCCAAGTTATGATGACCCTAAGTAAGCTTGAAGAGTTGGGACTATAGCCTGGAAGTGTAAAGAAATATGCAGGGACCGTGGCGCCTGGGTGGCTCAGTCGTTAAGCGTCTGCCTTCAGCTCAGGTCATGATCCCAGGGTCCTGGGATCAAGCCCCACATCGGGCTCCCTGCTCCGTGGGAAGCCTGCTTCTCCCTCTCCCACTCCCCCTGCTTGTGTTCGCTCTCTCACTGTGTCTCTCTCTGTCAAATAAATAAGCAAAATCTTTAAAAAAAAAAAAATGCACGGGTGGGATTGAGGGTGCTGGAAAAAGCAGCCCTAAAAATGATTGATCCTAAGACCACCTAAGTGTGAAGGAAGTCTGTTCTAGCCAGGAAGTGCCTAACACAGTGGTCTCAAACCTGAGTGACCAGAGTTTCCCTGGTAGCATGTTAAAATCCTGATTCCCAGATCTCACCTCAGAGCACCGATTTTCAAATTTTGATGCACAGTAGAATCACCTGGGGAACTTTTAGAGCCATCATTGTCCAATTTCAATTGCAAACCAGTTAAATCAATTTCTGTGGATGGGACTCAGACTTTTAAATTCTCAGATATAGCTAAGATTGAAAATTCATGCTTTATGTACTAAATTAAGAGTGCCATGAAATCTGTGTTTTAACTACATTTCTTCAAGTTTATGGAGCAGCATTTGAAATGGACTGGTGAAAGTTATGGATTAAGTCAATGAGGCACAGCAGAAATCAAGGGTGGTGGGGGGAACAGAAATGTTGGTTAAAGTGGTTCTAATTAGAGATGCTCAAGAGGCTCAAGATAGAGACCTCAGAAAACCATCAGGGTGCATGGTTTGGCCTTGCTGCCGTGGGGAGGTGACACAAGTCCACAGAGTTGAGGAGACTAAGGAGTTGGAAACAGGACATGGATACAAAGGGGTGCTGGTGTGAACATTGAATTTACTGAGGTTGACAAATTGAAGTGGAGGAGACTATTGTAAATTAG
This sequence comes from Neomonachus schauinslandi, assembly GCF_002201575.2. Classification (NCBI taxonomy): domain Eukaryota; kingdom Metazoa; phylum Chordata; class Mammalia; order Carnivora; family Phocidae; genus Neomonachus; species Neomonachus schauinslandi. Next base: position 119,375,040 of record NC_058408.1, read on the forward strand.
TTGCTGATATAATACTGAAGTTAGAAAAAAAATTGGTGAGTAGGGAAGAAGAAAATGGTCAAAGGAAGAGCAGAAATAATAGTGGCTCAGTCGGTTAAGTGTCCGACTCTTGGTTTCGGCTCAGGTCATGATCTCAGGGTTGTGAGATCAAGCCCTGCCTGGGGCTCTACACTCAGTGTGGAGTCCGCTGGAGATTCTCTGTCTCCCTCTCTCTTCCGCAGCTCACGCAAGCACTTGTGCTGTCTCTCTCTCTCAAATTAAATAAATAAATAAAATCTTTAAAAAAAAGAAGAAATAATAGTAGCAAGTGAGGATGAGTGTGACTGTCTACTTCAACATTTAAATCAGGTGAACAGGAAAGGGGAGGAAGTTCTCCACAGGATAGGGTATAGCAAGGAATGAAATGGGTTTAAGCAAGAGCTAGATTTAATTAAGTCAGGGAGATGAAGGGAAGTGGAGGAAATCAGTTTAGGATTTCAAAGGGAAGTTTGCCCACAATGAAGGCCAGAAGACTTGTCAAGTAGGTGGAAGCTGAGGGGAGGGTTTTGAGGGAAAGCATAAAGTTTGTGGAGAGGATTTGGCAGGAAGTCAGTAGCAAGAATGAGAAGTTCATATACATCGTGTCAGGTGTGTATAAATGAGCTTGGTGAAGCCACTAGCCAAAATATAACTACTAGTTATTGAACATCTATTATGTTTAGCTTTGGGCTCGATGCTACAGAAAACACAAAAACATGGTTTAAAGAAAATTCCTGCCTCAGAGGAAGCAAGGCTAACACATGGAAACATAACAAAGCAAAGCAATATGTGTAAGTCACAATGAGCCATAGAAACAATTTGCGCTATAGGAAACCAGAGAAAGGAAATCAATGTGTGCAGAACTGTGAAGAAAGGCCTTGAAGTAAAGGTAATTATTTAAGCTGGCTGGCCATTGAAGGATGATAGGATCTGGATGGGCAAAAGAAAGTGGGATAAGTAATCCAGTGGGGAAAACAACATGAACAAGGCTTAAGGAAAAGCATTAGGGAGTAATACAGTGAGCCCAATGGAAGTGTCCTGGGAACTTGTGGGAGGTAAGTAAGATTGCCTGGGGGCTGGAGCCAGATCACTAGGCAGAGAAGTATGGACTTTTTTTTTTTTTTTCTTCCTGTGGTTAGTGGGAAGCCACTGGAGTTGCTTAAATAGAGGAGCAACATAATGAAATCCATGGTAGTGATTAGCGGTAGTTAGCCGGGAGGGGGAGGAGGAAGAGTGCAAAGAAGGAGCTTTGAAGTTGGTACCCGAGATAAACAGTTGCATCCACTCAGGTGGTAGCCATGTGATTAACGGGAAGGGATGGAAGAACACACATGATGTGAAACCTTATTAGACAGCAGAATGGAAAAGAAGGAAGATTGATACAGAAAAGGATTCTGCAGTTTTCAGACAAGTTGTCTCAGAGAAAAATGTTTACATCAGAAGGCAATCCAGCCAATAGCATTCCAAATAAACGTGTGTGTGAACTCACATAAACCCTGCCCATCTAGGTGTTTGGAACAATCTCATACATGGAGACTCTTATGCCCTTTGTCCATTGTGTTCTAAACAAGAGGTGAGACAGGAAAGAGTCAAGGTTATGGTGCAATTAATAAACCACAGATATTATAAAAATGTATCATATATGTATATGCTTAATATGTATAAGTAATATAAATAATAACTAGTATTTGAGTACGTACTCTGTGCTAAGCATCTTCCCTGTATCTCTTGTTTAGTCAGATTGCAACCAAAAACAATCACAATAACCACAACAATGGTGAGGAAGGTATTCTCATTTCACAGAAAAGGAGTATGAGTCAGAGAGGTTACCTGTTCCTTGCCAAAGGGTAAAATGGCGAGTAAGGAGCAGAGCTTCATTGAAAATTGAGACGTTTCTGGCTCAGAAACCCATGCTCTTCCCATATACTGTATCTATGATCAGGGCAATGTGGTTCAAAGAACCTGCACCTATAGCAATATTTGTTCTTTTTTGAAAAGAGGATGTGGTCTAGTGACAAGTTTGTTCAAGATTTTGTTAACCAGAGATGAAACTATTATGAAGGAGAAAATCTGTTCTAGGATATCTGATAGTGTCAGTTTTAATGATGGTAGGAGGAATGAATTTTCTATGTAAAATAAAGCAATCTCATTAAAGAAAAATAATCTGAGGGTCTTGAGACATAAAAAGGAGGGGTAATAGCTATATAAATACATGTCCAGGGTGTCTCTAATTTTGAGTGGGTTGTAAAGTCTGTCAGTTTTTTTTTTTTTTTGACTGCATAGCCATTATGTTGCTGCCTGCTTATTCTGTCATTCATAACTAATTCAGGATGTTAGGACACAAGGAATTTGTATGTAACAATTGGAGAAAAGTGGTCATTGTAAGTTGTGAACCAGGGAACCTCCAAAAGTGCCCTGTATGATACTGAACCCTCCTCATAAGGTAAGTGAGAAGACTAAATTAATACACATAAAGCATTTAGGAAAGAGCCTGGACAAAGTGAGCACTCAATAAATGTTGGATGATGATATTGTTGTTGTTGTTATTGTTATTTGCAAACCAACATCTGTAGCTGGAAAGCTGTTTGTAAGCCAGCCCACCTTTCTAATTCTGTCCTGTGGCTTTGGTACTTTCCTTCATAATCTTCTATATCAAGCTTCCAGTCCTGTACCACCCCATCTTCCTTCTCCTTTCCTACCATGTTTGTGTACATATGCATGCGCACACACACAAACACACTGAATGAAAGGACGTTACGCATTCTCTGAACTCTTCAGGGCTGGTGTATGCCAGGGTCCATATGAATTTCTTTTTGAAGAGGAAAAGAATAGCTTCAAAAAAGGGGTACAGCTAGTGTTATCCTGCCAGAGTAGCAGGTTATTTTGGCATAGTGTTTGCAAATTAACTTGCTTATTTTTAGTTTGAGTTGAGGAAGAGAGAGTAGAGAAAGATCAACAGAAGACAAGTGAGGAAGTGGGTGGAGCTGAGAAAGCTCTGGGAAGCTTTGATTTCCCTACTTTTTCTCCTGTTTTTGTTTTGTTTTGTTTTGTTTCTAGTATGAGTTTATGGGTGAAGGATTCCTTCTTGCATTGCAAAAATGTTAGACTGCTAAGCCTTATATGAAGAATTAGTTGTTCCTAAGTTGATATTTGTAACTTAGTGACATTTTGGTAAGCAGTCAAAAACATGTTTTAGGGAATGATTGTAGTAGACGAATATGCCTTTTAAAAATAGAAATTATTGAAATTTTACTAATTCAACTGAATTGAAAAGTCTATCTGAAGTCTGAGCCTAGTCATTAAAGAAAGCTCTATTTCAAATTAACTTGGTTTTTATCCACATGTTTTTATTAAAGAACAGCAAATTGGTTGAGGAATTGTGATTGCATCAAATCATACATTTTAAAAGTAGTATTTTACTGTGTAACAATAATCTATTGATGCAGTTTTTTTTCTCTTCCTATGTTGTAAAATAAGTGAGTAAAATCTCCTATACCACCGTGCCTTCCTGATGAGTGAACACTGAATTTTCTGTGTCAGGAATAACATTTCTTTTATATTAAGTAGGGTTAGTTTTCAGTAATTTATAAGATTAATTGCATTGTGACTTTTTTGGTGTCAGAATTTTGTTTCAGAATCCACACTCTTATTTCCTAGTCTCCTTTAAAAGAGGTGGCTTGGGGTGCCTGGGTGGCTCAGTTGGTTGGGTGACTGCCTTCGGCTCAGGTCATGATCCTGGAGTCCCGGGATCGAGTCCCGCATTGGGCTCCCTGCTCGGCAGGGAGTCTGCTTCTCCCTCTGACCCTCCTCCCTCTCATGCTCTCTGTCTCTCATTCTCTCTCTCTCAAATAAATAAATAAAAAATCTTTAAAAAAATAAATAAATAAAAGAGGTGGCTTATATCACTTAAAGAAAGCAATTCCACTTGGACTGGTGCTACTTAGTTTGGGAGGGAAGTTCACACCTTGCAGGTAGCTAACTTTCACATCTTAAAAGAAGGCTGTCAAGCAAAGTTAGCGCTTCTGATTTTATAACCCAGCATCCTAATAGGGAACCCTGAAAAAACATATAAAAAAGAAAAACAAAGTATCTTTACCCAGTAACAGGGCCTAAAATAGTCTCCTTTGTAGACTAAACACAGTTGGGGCCTCTCATCTGATATGGCCCTACCTGGTAATTTAGGTCAGTTTCTATAAAAAGTTGGTAAAGCAGGCTATCTTAAATGTTGGTAAAGCAGACTATCTTAAATGTTTTTTATTTTAACTTAAAACATATAAATGTACATTTGTTCACCTGTCTTTTGACACAGTAGCCTTTGCTCAATACCACAGGAAGACACTCTTTGTAAAGTGGTTTTTCTAGGCATTATAGGTAGTTTCTGGACTCATTGATATTGAATGATACATGCATTATGCATTATATTAGGAGCTCTTAACTTGTTGAAATATTTATTTTTGGATTTGAAAAATATATTTCAGTGAGGTATATGGCCCAAAGTATAGATTGCTATGATATATTTATTGATGTATGTATCGATATAGATATGTATTGATATATATATATATCAGAAATTACCAAAGCAAGACACTCAGTTTTTATTCATTCAGATATCTTTTATTCTTTGTCTATAGAGTATTTTATACCACATTTAAATTCACTACCTTTCCAACAAATCCCTTCTTCCAAAAATGATGTAGGGATGTTCTGAATCAGAATAATTCTGTTCTTTTTCCTAAGATTGTGTGCTGTATTGGATCTAGTTTAGGAAAATGTGTTTTCATCTGTCTAGATCAGCTCTGTCCAGGAGAAATATAATGCGAACCACATATGTAATTTAAAATTTTCTAATAGCCACATCAAAAAGAATCAAAATAAAGAGGTAAACTTACTTTTAATAATATATTTTATTTAGCCCAGCATATCCAGAAATTTACCATTTCAATATTTAATCAATATAGACATTGGCTGAACTAAACTACTTCACCTCTTTTTCATACTACGTCTTTGCAAATTGTGTATTTTACACTTACTAGATATCTGTTTGTATTAGCATATTTCAAGTGTTCCATAGCCCCCTTCAGCAAATGGCCATATTAGACAGTGCAGATCTGGATGATATCCTCTTGTCCTCCCAAGATTACTTAAATCCATTCTTAGTTTTAATTATTGTTTATCCCTATTGTAGCAGTCCTCAAAGTGTTCTTCTCTTCCACATCCTTATAGAGGTCCATGAGGTCGAAACTACTTTTATGATACTGAGATGTTATTTGTCTTGTCTCATTCCCGCTCATTCTCCTGAGAGTAGAGTGCAGTTTTCTGAAGGGTACATGACTTGGTATTGCAACAAATTGAACACAGAAGCAGATAGAAGAATCCAAATGTCTTCTGTGAAACCAGATGTTAAAGAATAGATCTGAAAAATGTAAATGCCGCTCTTCTCACTAAGACTTTTTTGTTGTTGTTTGAGAAAATATATTTTCCATAAATGGGTTCATTGTTATCTTAAAAGGAATTGAAACGTGCAACAATTTTTAAGAGTGTAAAGGGATCCTGAGACCAGAAGGCTTGAAAACCACTACTATAATATATGTTGAATTTCCTTTGTTTGCTTTTTTTTTTTAAGATTTTTTTTATTTATTTGACAGAGAGAGACACAGCGAGAGAGGGAACACAAGCAGCAGGAGAGGGAGAGGGAGAAGCAGGCCCCCCGCGGAGCAGGGAGCCCGATGCGGGGCTTGATCCCAGGACCCTGGGATCATGACCTGAGCCAAAGGCAGACGCTTAACGACTGAGCAACCCAGGCGCCCCCTTTGTTTGCTTTTTATTTGGCATTTTGATGACAAGTATTCTACAAAAGTGTATTTTCCAACTAACCAAGTGTTATTGAACATTTTAGAATGCCCAATCATTATTTTTGTATGGAGCACTTTCTAAAATACATATGTACCTCTCAAATAGAAGGTACTGAACACAGTTTAACATGTCCTGTTGATTAGATCCCTGTGTCAGCTTTGCATCCAGAGCTGACCTCACCACAGAGCTCTTGCAGAGTCCATCTGTAGTGTTTGTCTCTTCAGTAAGTAAAACTTCTTCCAGTTGACCTGAATAGCTAGAATGTAATATTAATTTTCACTTGATATAGTTTAAAACGCAAGCATTTCCCAGCTTGTTCACAAAACTAGTTAAATATGTTTAAAATATGTTATGAATAATGAATTTTGTAGATACAGGAATTCAATTTAAAATATTTTAATTCAAAGACCCTAAGGTAGTGAGATATTATGGCTTTAAAAGTGTTTCATGATGGAACAGAGCCAGCATTTTATTCTTTTATCAGTGATTGGTATAAAATGTGAACAAAAATGTTTTATCTTCTACAGCAGCTTTTGGGGAATAGAGGATGAGCAAGGTAAATTTTCCCGGAATCTTGAATATGATAGAACTTGGTATTAAGTACAAAAGCTATCATGGAAAACCACGAATATCCTTCTTATTAGCACCTGATGAAAAATATGATAAAAAAAATCAGAAATTTAACTTAAGTGTAGTTTGTTTCTCAGTAAAGGCTGAAAACAGGAATTTGTATAAAAAGTTAAAATAAGGGGCGCCTGGGTGGCTCAGTCGGTTGGGCGGCTGCCTTCGGCTCAGGTCATGATCCCAGGGTCCTGGGATCGAGCCCCGCATCGGGCTCCCTGCTCAGCGGGAAGCCTGCTTCTCCCTCTCCCTCTGCCTGCCTCTCTGCCCACTTGTACTCTCTCTCTCTAATAAATAAATAAAAATCTTAAAAAAAAAAAAAAGTTAAAATAAGACGTGCTCGCAGCGTCGCGTCACACGCGGAAGCAGGGGCTGAAGCGGAGTTGGGAGCAATGAGCGGGGAGCCCGGGCCGACGTCTGAAGCGCCCCCTCCCGGGGAGAGTGAACCGGGTAGTGGGGTGCGCATCGTGGTGGAGTACTGTGAACCCTGCGGATTTGAGGCGACCTACCTGGAGCTGGCGAGTGCCGTGAAGGAGCAGTACCCCGGCATTGAGATCGAGTCGCGCCTGGGGGGCACAGGGGCCTTTGAGATCGAAATCAATGGACAGCTGGTGTTCTCCAAGCTGGAGATGGGGGCTTCCCTTATGAGAAAGATCTCATTGAGGCCATCCGAAGAGTCAGTAACGGAGAACCCCTGGAAAAGATCACGAACAGCCGTCCTCCCTGCGTCATCCTGTAACTACACATGATTCTGGGTTCCTGCTCTGTTCTGGGACCCAGGCCTTGGTCTCCCGTTTGGTCCTGCTGAGGGCTCCCCACTGCCTTTTTCCCCTCACTTGGGTCCTAGTAAGCTAAGAGACTCCACTTTGTCCCTTTGGGTACCAGGAGGGAATAGAAGCTGCTGTGGTCTTGGGGGTGGGAGAGAGACCTTCTCCATGGACATTTCCACAGCCGCCTTATACCCCCTTCCCAGGATCAGTGCCCAAGAAAGTCTGCTCCACACTCCAGCTTAGCCGTGCCGGTCAAATGCCACCACAGTTCTAACTTTCCTTCCACTAGCCTTGGGCAGTGTCAGCTGTTGGCAATAAAGTGGCATTACAGACACCTGTACCAAAAAAAAAAAGTTAAAATAAGGTTGACAGTATTATATGTTAACAATAGCAGAGCAGATACTCTAAGTATTTATTTATATTTTTTGAAATTATTTGTGATTATAAGTAGTCAAAGAGACCATTGAGGTCCATGTTAGGTACTTGTGAAATATCTTTGATTAGTTATATAATTACTAAATAAATTTTTTTTGCTGTTTATTAAATCCATGGTAGCCTCTGCCTAGAGTTAAGTCTATTATTTATTATGCCAGGTTTAAATATTTTGAGGTTTGTTTCCTCAATGAGTTCTTGATGTTTTTTTCCCCCGTGTTCCCTATTTGTGCTTATCTTAAATCTGTAACAGCTGGTTGGGTATCCTGCTACTCTCTATTCTTCAACACATCCAACCCACTGCTTATAGGCTGGCCACATTCCAGAACTTCATCCTTAGTGTTCTGCTGTAGGACTCCTAGATTGCATTTTCAAAACTCCTCAGGAAACCAGATGTAATAATTGTGGTAGATCCAATTCTTAGAAGACTCATAAAGAAATGTTCTCTAACCCTTAATTTAGTCTGATGTTTGATGTCAATACCCAATAGCTTCTTGAGTTGATTCTCTAATTTTTAGTTTACCATGGTACAATATGCTGCCCTGTTTTTCTTGTGAAAGTATGAGGTTATGTGTAAAATTTCTCTTGTACAAGCTAGTGTGGGGCAATGGCTATTTTGTGAGTTAGCTTTTATTAATCTGTAGTGTACCATGGGCGCCTGGGTGGCTCAGTCATTAAGCGTCTGCCTTCGGCTCAGGTCATGATCCCAGGGTCCTGGGATCGAGTCCCACATCGGGCTCCCTGCTCGGCGGGAAGCCTGCTTCTCCCTCTCCCACTCCCCCTGCTTGTGTGCCTGTTCTCGCTATCTCTCTCTCTGTCAAATAAATAAATAAAATCTTAAAAAAAAAAATCTGTAGTGTACCGTCAGCCTCTGAAATTGTCCGTGATTTGTTTCATGTCATTTCAAGTATAAAGTATCAAGAACATGGCTATCTTAAAACAAGAGACTTAGCAGACCAAGGATTTTTTCCCATGTTTAAGTTTTTTTGATTACAAGAAACAGAAAGCTGGGCCATATACGCCTCCCTTAGGAAAAAGGAGGATTTATTGGAATGATACATATGGAGACAGCAAACTGGAACAGAGATTGGCTGCTCTCTGTGCCTCTGCTCTTCTCACTCTTGGCTGGCACACTTTTCCATATTCCTTCATCTAAAATCTGGAAAGACCTCCTTCTGAGTACATACTAGGAAGCATCAATGCCCTTTATGCCAGGCCACCTAATGGGTAGCCACTCAGGCTACAGATGGCTGCCCTTTGGTTGAGTGCCTATCTCTGCTCCCATCTGTGGCCGTTCCTGCACAAAGAATAGCAGTAATGCTTTGAGAACCACAGAAGCAAACATTGGATTTCGCAGCCATGAAACATGCTCAGCGTATCTTCCCTCAAACCTTTGTACCCTTCCAGCCACTGGCCTTTCTCCCCTTCTGTAAAGCTTCTGGAAAGAGCAATCCCTGCTCATTGCCTCCACTTCCTAACTTCCCACTCATTCATTAGTCCAGTTTATATAATTTCTGCCACCACCATTCCCCTGAATCTGTTGTCTCCAGTGTCCCCAAGATTTCACAGTTGTTCATTCAAGTAGGCACATTTTTGACCTAACCACTCTCCATTGTTTAACATCATTGACCACTTTTTTTCTTGAAAGTTGATCCTCCCTTCGTTTTTAACACATCACGTTTTCTTGGATTTCATATCTCCTTGGCCACTGATCCTTTATCTTCTTTGTCAGCTCATATCATACATACCTCAGAGATACTGCAGGTTTAGTTCAGACCACTGCAGTAAAGCAATATCACAATAACGTGAGTCAAATAAAATTTTTTTTGATTTCCCACTGCATATGAAATTATGTTGACACTATACTGTAGCGTATTAAGTGTATAAAAGCATAATATCCAAAAAACAATGTACATACCTTAACTTAAAAATACTTTATTGTTAAAAAATGCTGACCACCATCGGAGCATTCAGTGAGTCATAATTTTTTGCTGGTGGAGGGTCTCGCCTTGATGTTAATAGCTGCTGACTGGTCAGGGTGGTGGCTGATGAAGGTTGGGGTGACTGTGACTGTTTCTTAAAATAAAACAATGAAGCGTGTTGCATCAATTGACTCTCCCTTTCACAAATGATTTCTCTGCAGCATGTGATGTTTTTTGATAGCATTTTACCCACAGTAGAACTTCTTTCCAAATGGAAGTCAATCATCTAAAACCCTGCCTCTGTTTTATCAACTAAGTTTATGTACTAATGTACATCCTCTTGACATTTCAACAGTCTTCACCAGGACTAGATTCCATCTCAAGAAATCACTTTCTTTGCCCATCCATAAGGAGCAACGCCTCATCTGTTAAAGTTTTATGATGTGATTGCAGCAGTTCAGGCACATCTGAGACTCCACTTCTAATTGTAGTTCTCTTGCTGTTTCTACCACATTAGCAGTTACTTCCTCCACGGTCTTGAACCCCTTAAAGTCATCCATGAGCGTTGGAATCCACTTCTTCCAAACTCCTGTGGATATTGCTATTTTGACCTCTTCCCATGAGTCACAGATGTTCTGAATGACATGTAGAATGGTGAATCCTTTCCAGAAGTTTTCATTTGAGATTGCCCAGGTCCATCAGAGGAATTCCTATCTGGGGCAGCTACAGCCTCATGAAATGTATGTTTTAAATATGACTTAGAAATCAAAGTGACTCCTTGATCCACGAGCTGCAGAATGGATGTTGTGTTAGCTGGCATGAAGACAACATTCAGTTCATTGTACATCTCCATCAGAGTTCCCGGGTAACCAGGTGCATTGTCAATGAGCAGTAGTATTTTGAAAGGCATCTTTTTTTTTTTTTTTTGAGCAATAGGTCTCCACAGTGGGCTTAAAATACTCAGTAAACCATGCTGTAAACAGATGTGCTGTCACCCAGGCTTTATTACTCCATTTATAGAGCACAGGCAGAGTAGATCTAGCATAATTTGTAAGGGCCCTAGAATTTTCAAAATGGTCAACAAGCATTGGCCTCAACTTAGAGTCACCAGCTGCATTAGCCCCTAGAAGGGAATCAGCCTGTTTTTTGAAACCAGGTATTTACTTCTCCATTCTACGAAAGTTTTAGATGAATCATCTTCCAATAGAAGGCTATTTCGTCTGAAATAGCAGTGAAAAACCTGTTGTTTAGTGCAGTCGCCTTCATGAGTTAACTTAGCTAAATCTTCTGGATAACTTGCTACAGCTTCTATATCAGCATTTGCTGCTTCCCTTGCACTTTTGTTATGGAGATGGCTTCTTCCATTAAACCTCAGGAAGCAACTTCTACTGGCTTCCAACTTTCTGTAGCTTCCTCACTTCTCCCAGCCTTCATAGAATTGCAGAGAGTTAGGGTCTTGCTCTGGATTAGGTTTTGGCTTAAGGAAATGTGGCTGGTTTGATCCTCTATCCAGACCACTAAAACTTTCTCTGTATCAGCAGTAGGGCTGTTTTGTTTTCTTATCATTTGTGTGTTCACTGGAGTAGCACTTTTAATTTCCTTCAAGAACTTTTCCTTTGTATTCACAACTTGGCTGTTTGGTGCAAGAGGCCTAGTTTTCAGCTTATTTCATACATCAGCGTATCTTCTTCCCTAAGCTGAATCACTTCTAGCTTTTGATATAAAGTGAGAGATATGCAATTCTTGCTTTCACATAAATACTTAGAGGCAACTGTAGGGTTATTAGTTGGCCTCATTTCAATATTGTTGTGTCTCAGGGAATAGGGAGACCCATGGAGGAGAGAGATGGGAGAATAGCCGGTCCATGAAGCAGTCAGAACACACACATTTATCGTACCCCAAAACAATTATAATAATAACATCAAAGATCACTGATTATAGATCACCATAATAATAATGATGAAAAAGTTTGAAATATTGCATGAATTATCAAAATGTGACACAGAGACACAAAGTAAGCAAATGCTTTGGAAAAGTGGTGCTGATAGACCTCTTGATCCAGGGTTTCCAAAACCTTCAATTTGTAAAAATGCTGTATCTGTAGAATGCAGTAAAGAGTAATAAAAGGAGGTATGCCTCTGTTTCCCACAGTTTTGTCCTTATATTAGTTTTGCATAACAATGCTACATAACTGTGGCATAATGATAACCCTGTCATTTAGGAAAAAATCCATTAGTTTGGCATGAGAAACATGCTTTTGCCTAGCAAGCATTGATTCCTTTTCTGGTCACTCACAAAATCATAGTCTTATAAAACCCAGTCTAGAATTTTCAAGTTTTTACATATTCTTAAACCATACACGCTCTTGTTTATGGTGAGGTGTCAAAGTATGCCTGTTCTCCTGAACTTTGAAATAAAGCATTTTATGTTATTTATTTATTTTGTAATTTATGGAAGGGTTCTGTGATTCTCATTATGCTTCACATTTGGAGTTGAAGTAGTTGTTACATTTTGCCATTGCTTTGGCCCAGCCTTCCATGACTCTTCATTCCCTGTCATCTTGGTTCAGACTTTATTTCTTCTGATATAAAGGTCCTCCAAGGCCTGGTTTAGCTTCTAGTTTTATTCCCTCTAGCCTCTTCCCTACACTGCTAACAGAGTAATTTTGCTAGATACAGGTATGATCATGTCGCTCCCTGCTTAGACGTCCTCAGTGATTTTTCCCTTTCGCCTTCCATCCAGCACATCATCTCTATTCCATAGCTTGAGGGCTTCATGATATGGTTCCTGCCTATCTTTCCAGTCTCATCTCACTGGGCCATTCTCCCTTTCTGATTCTGTTTCAACCACACTGCTCCCTAAATCCTATTGTTGCTCAGTCTTAGATAACAGTTAACTGTCTTTGACAGTTAGCAGTGAAAAAAACAAAAACCGCCCTTGGTATACTAAATTATTGAAGATATTTAAAGCTAAGTCAGCATAGCTCCATTTCTAAGAGGCCATTCATTGATCTCATTTAACAAATTGGTTATTTTTATTAATTACTATGTATAAACGAAATATATAGTGGATCAAATTTGTTCCCACTAGTATTTAAGATGTTCTGTAAAACAAAACATACAAGTAAGCAAACTTGGCCCTAGTAGTTAATAAAATTTTTATTTAAGTGTCCTAATATTTATAGTAAGATTGATTTACTTTTTCAAATGTATAGTTTATTTTGATTTTATTTTCCTAATCAACATACTAGTTCTGTGAATTTGAGTGTATTGCTATAATTTACCAAGATTATACAAATTATGTAATTTACCAGAAAAAATATTGGATATCACTGTCTTATCTCTTTCTCCAGTTTTCTCTCTCCTCAGGAATCTGTATTATAAATCTATTAGAGATTAGAATTGATAGCTGCTGAATGGATTTGTTGATTGAATCAGTTACTTGTTATTTTTTATTATTCAGAGATTCCACAAGTGAACTAAGCAATGTTCTTTGGGACCTTCTTTTATGGAGAAAGCGTAGAGGAAGAAGTAGGAAAATAAAATATTGAGTCTTTCCTAGATTGCTAGGACATCATTTCCTTAAAATACACTTAGTTTTTCTCCTTATGTCAATTTCCTCTGCTTACTTGAGTTGCTCCTAAAGCTACCGAATTTCATTCAGCATATATCTGTAAAAGTCGAGAAGATAATAGCCACAAAGGGTTGTTGTGGAAACAAGCTGTTATGTGTAACATACCTACTGTCACAGGATAAACTCTTAATAAGTGATAGCTACTATATTGAGAGACTTTAATATATGGGGGTTTAAAGGTACAGACTTGAGGGTCATTCAGAGTTTGAATTCCTACTTACCAGCTCTGTGAACTTATTATATAAGTTCACAGGGCTTGGTACTTCAATTTCCTTATTCATAAAGTGGGATATAAATACATATCTCATAAGAATTGTATGTTAAGGGGCGCCTGGGTGGCTCAGTTGGTTAAGTGACTGCCTTCGGCTCAGGTCATGATCCTAGAGTCCCTGGATCGAATCCCGCATCGGGCTCCCTGCTCGGCAGGGAGCCTGCTTCTCCCTCTGGCCCTCCCCCCTCTCATGTGCTCTCTGTCTCTCTCATTCTCTCTGTCTCAGATAAATAAATAAAATCTTAAAAAAAAAAAAGAATTGTATGTTAAGGTATTTAATATAGCATCAAGCCTATAGCAAGTACTCAATAAGTGATTTGTTTTACTCTGCTTTTATCACAGGAATAGTCATTTGTTGAACCACTCATTATGTTGTAGGTTTTGTACAAGACCCTAGATGATAGTGTTTATGATTCTGAAACCAGATTCATACCCTGCATCTAATAGATTACTTTGTTTTAGTTAGGCAATATGTCTAATAGGCTGGATCATGTAGACTAATCCTAACAGAAGTATTAATCAGTCTTCACTGAGCCTAAATCTAGTCAGTACGCAAGCAAAATTTCTACTTGTGGCCCTATGAGAATGAATCAGGTGGCCCCCCACCCCCAAGAGAGTAGGAAGTGTGAGAGAGTCAATCCTTGGTAATCGTAAATGTTTTTGCTATATGGTATATGAGCTGATTCTGAAAAGGCAAATGGAAATCAGTTCAGTGGGTTAGGAAGGAGGAGAGGAAAAAGAAACTATTGTGAAAGCAAAGAAATTACCTTTAGAGTAAGGGAGTGAATATTAAGGAAGAAGTTATATTCTATTAAGCATCAGTAAGCTGGAAAGAGCTAGAGCTGAGAATAAACCCTGAGGTAGCTCCATAATTGAATATTGCCCTGGTAATATTTTATTTATAATTATAAAATACAGATGAACTACATACTATGGACTTTACAGTTATTATTTTGTGGAATGTGTGTTAACGGATAGATTCTGTGCTATAGGAAGATTGCACTGTTACATGCGCCTGTGGATCCCTAAATGCTTAGCATTATCTTTTCTTCCCCCATCACCTATTTAACCCAAACCCATCCCCTCACCCATCTCCCTTCTGGTAACCATTAATTTTTTCTCTATAGTTAAGAGTCTCTCTCTCTCTCTCTTTCCCTTTGTTCATTTGTTTTGCTTCAAAATTCCACATGTGAGTGAAATCAAATGATATTTGTCTTTCTCTGACTAACTTACTTCACTTAGGATAATACTCTCAAGCTCTATCCACGTTGTTGAAAATGGCAAGATTTCACTCTTTTTTATGGCTGAGTAATATTCCAGTGTGTATCTATGCCACATCTTCTTTATCCATTCATCAGTCAGTGGACATTTGAGCTCTTTCCATAATTTGGCTATTGTAGATAATGCTGCTCTGAACATAAAGGTGTATGTATCCCTTTGAATTAGTATTTTTGTATTCTTTGGGTAAATACCTTGTAGTGTAACTGATGGATCATAGGGTAGTTCTATTTTTAACTTTTTGAGGAATCTCCATACTGTTTTCCAGAGTGGCTGCACCAATTTGCATTCCCACCAACAGTATAAGAGAGTTCCCCTTTCTCCACATCCTCGCCAACACCTGTTGTTTCTTGTGTTGTTGTTAGCCATTCTGGAGGTATAAGGGGATATCTCATTGTAGTTTTGATTTGCATTTCCTTCATAAGTGATGTTGAGCATCTTTTCATGTGTCTGTTGGCCATCTATATGTCTTTGGAAAAATGTCTATTCATGTCTTCTGCCCATTTTTAATTGGACTATTCATTTTTGGGGTGTTGAGTTTTGTAAGTTCTTTATAGATTTGGGTACTAACCCTTTATCAGATATGTCATTTGCAGATATCTTCTCCCATTCCATAGCTTGCCTTTTAGTTTTGTTGATTCTTTCCTTTGCTGTGCAGAAGCTTTTAATCTTGTTGAAGTCCCACTAGTTCATTTTTGCTTTTGTTTCCCTTGCCTCCTGAGACGTGTCTAGTAAGAAATTGCTGCCAAGGCCAAAGAAGTTGCTGCCTGTGTTCTCCTCTAGGATTTTGATCGATTCCTGTCTCACATTTAGATCTTCCATCCATTTTGAATTTATTTTTGTGTAGGATGTAAGCAAGTGGTCCAGTTTCATTCTTCTGCGTGTGGCTGTCCAATTTTCCCAACATCATTTGTTGAAGAGACTGTCTTTTTTCCATTGGATATTCTTTCCTTCTTTGTCGAAAGTTAGTTGACCATATAGTTGTGGGTCCATTTCTGGGTTCTCAATTCTATTCCATAGATCTATGTGTCTGTTTTTGTACCAGTACCATACTGTCTTGATCACTACAGATTTGTAATATAACTTGAAGTCTGGAATTGTGATGCCTCCAGCTTTGCTTTGCTTTTTCAAGATTGCTTTGGGTATTCAAGGTCTTTTGTGTTTCCATACAGATTTTAAGATTGTTTGTTCTAGCTCTTTAAAAAAAATGCTGGGGGCGCCTGGGTGGCTCAGTTGGTTAAGCGTCTGCCTTCGGCTCAGGTCATGGTCCCAGGGTCCTGGGATTGAGCCCCACATCGGGCTCCCTGCTGCGCGGGAAGCCTGCTTCTCCCTCTCCCACTCCCCTGCTTGTGTTCCCTCTCTCGCTGTCTCTCTCTTGTCAAATAAATAAATAAAATCTTAAAAATAATAATAAAAATAAATAAGAAATAAAAAAAATTTTTTAAATGCTGTTGATATTTTGGTAGGGATTACATTATATATGTAGATTGCTTTGGGTCGTATAGATATTTTAATAATGTTTGTTTTTCCAGTCCATGTGCATAGAATATCTTTCCATTTCTTTGTGTCATCTTCAGTTTCTTTCATTAGTGTTTTATAATTTTCAGAGTACAGGCTTTCACATCTTTGGTTAGGTTTATGCCTAGGTAGCTTATTATTTTTGGTGCAGTTGTAAATGGAATTAATTCCTTAATTTCTCTTTCTGCTGCTTCATTATTGATGTATAGAAATGCAACAGATTTCTGTACATTGATTCTGTATCCTGCGACATTACTGAATTCGTTTTTCAGCTCTACCCAATTTTTTGGTGTAGTCTTTCAGGTTTTTTTATGTTTAGTATCCTATCATCTGCAAAGAGTGAAAGTTTTACTTCTTCTTTGCTGGTTTGGAAGCCTTTTATTTCTTTGTGTTGTCTGATAGCAGAGGCTAGGGCTTCCAGTACTGTGTTAAATAACAGTGGTGAGATGGACATCCCTGTCTTGTTCCTGACTGTAGAGGAAATCTCTCAATTTTTCCCCATTTAGGATGATATTAGCTGTGGGTTTTTCACCTATGGCCTTTATTATGTTAGCATTATCTTTTTTAATCCTGGTACACCCAAAGTATAATCACAGTGCATAGACAGAAATGAGCTCTAAAAGGTTTATCTTTTTACCTGAATGGTTAAAGTTGCATCAAAAGACAAGAAAACCTTCAATGAATCAACATGTGAAGTATCACATGCATGTTAACTATTGAAAATAATATTTGTGGAGCTCGTAAAAATAGTGTTATCTAAATACAAATTTAAGGGACGCCTGGGTGGCTCAGTCGGTTGGGCGTCTGCCTTCAGCTCAGGTCATGATCTCTGGGTCCTGGGATCGAGTCCCACATCAGGCTCCTTGCTCAGCGGGGAGTCTGCTTCTCCCTCTGCCTGTCGCTCCCTCTGCTTGTGCTCGCCTCTTTCTGACAAATAAATAAAATAAAATAAATCTTAAAAAAAATAAATACAAATTTAAAAGAGCTGTTAACATGAGTGGAGCACGTACAATATACGAGGGGCTGTGCCAGTTACTTTATATGCTTATTTCAGTGAGACCTCACAGTAACCCTATAAGGAAGATACTATTAATACCCTATTTCCAAACTTTATCACTTTGTAGGTATGATACAACTATTTTCATTTTATATTTAAAACAATTTGATCCTAGGAAAGGTAAGTCAGTGTTATATATTTTATCTGTATATCATATATCATCAAGTTAAAATCTGTTTAAGTGTTTATGAATTTCTGCAATAAAATAGTTTAAATATAGCTAGTGGGAATCATGCTGCAATGTTAACTTTTCTGTTTTTAGGGTTTGGACAGAGGATCCAAAGGCCAAATTTCCACTTTTAGCAGTTTTATTTCAACTGTTAACCAGAAGAAAGAAGCCGCTGAAAACAGAAGTTCACCTACACATCTTGCTTTCCCTAACATCAAGAATGGTAAAATAATAATAATGATGATTATTAAAAGTACACATAGTCTGTGTATTTTGGCTGAAAATATGTTATCAAACTATTAAAAAGTAGTTTTTTCGTAGGTGAAGTTAATTAATACAATATGAAAAAGAAATAAGCTGTATAAATATTTACAGAAAGGAGCAAAATTATTATTTTTAGGTGATTGTAACCTAGGGTAAGGTATGAATGAGATACAAAGCTCATGAATAATAGAATTTGGTTAGGCAGCCAGACACTATACAAATATATGAAAATTCAGTATATTTCCTTTACTTGAGGAATAATCAATTAGAAGACTTGATGGAAAAATAATGAAATACTTAGAAATACACCTAAAAGAAAGTGAGCTAAACCCATATGAGGAAAACTGTAAGACTTTATCAAAAGACTAAAAGGTTGTGGGATGGAAAAACAGCAAGATGTCAGGTATACCCAGTTTACTCTCTACATTTAATACATTTTCCAGCAGTTTTGGGGCGGAGATATTAAAATGATGCTCTATGTGATCTATAAGAATCAGTGTCCAAGAAGATGCAAGCAAAAATAATGAGGGAGCCCATTCCCCTGTAGTACGTATATTATAAAGCTATTTTAATTGCAGTACTGCTGCAAAGACAGCCAAATAGATCAGTAAAATATATAGTACATAAGTGGTATTCAGTTATTCAAAAAATGGAATTAGGATGACTGGCTAACCTGTTGAAAATAGTAACTTGAGATTTTTTTAAACTACAAAAGGTACTAGAAGAAAACACAGGAGGTTATTTATATAAAAAATCGCTTGGCATGATAACAATGCCAAGAGCCATAAAACAAAAAATTGACAAGTTTCAGTATATAAGAAAATTTAAAACTTCCGCAGGAATTTTTTAAAGTCATAAAGTATAAACACCTACAAATGTCATACATAGTCTGTGAAAAACATATCCTTGATCATAAAGACTATTAATAAATCAATAAAATGAACATTCCAATGAAGAAAAGGCAAAGGATCTGAACAGACTAATCAAAAGAGGAAAAATATGAGCAATAACTACACATGTGAAAGGATGCTCAATCTCACTTGTTTTTAAAGAAGTACAAATTACAATAAAAAGTTTACATTTTCCTCTGTGGTTGCAGAGAATGAAAGGATTTATATCTGTGATGTTGTCTAGGGAATGTGAAAATTGGCACTTTTATGAAGCGGTGACTTAGAGTACTATGTCTCTATTAAGAAAAATGTGATATGTGTATAAAGTGTCTAGGAGAAGTGCCCACAGTACACTGTAAAATAAAAAACACAAGTTACACATAATAGGTAGAATATGACTCCAGGTTTTTAAGAGTAGGGAAACCTTTTATACTTCTTTAAGCATATAAAGAGGTATGGAAGGATGCCCACCAATCGGTTTAATGGTTTCCTCAGGAGAGTAGAATTGGGTGTATATTATAAATATGCTTTATTTCTCTATACAGCTCTGTATTGTTTTGTCACAGGAAACATCAATTACTTGCATAATTTTAATTTCCCCTGGCCTATAACAAAACAAATCTGCAAAGGTTTAAATGTCCCCGCACCCAAACAACACAGAACAATCCTAGAAATGTGCAAGGACATAGTTTTTGGTAAATTGCTTGTGTCCATAGCTGTGTGTGGCGTAAATTCTTCTCACACAGATTTTCGGTTGATACTCCATGCTAGTGCTAACTTTTGCAGGTTAGTATTTACCTTATTTCATTTATCAACCTTTGCCTTTGATAACTTCTTTCCTCCTGTATTTATGCACTCAGTGTACACACATATACACACACACATGCTCTATCCCCTCAGTCTCACTCCAAGGAGGCACTAGTGCCCTTCATGTCAGTCCCCCAACCCACAACAAAACAAAACAAAGCTGCAATTGTGGTACCATTAAAGAAATAAAGAAAATGAGTCTATTTGATGGGGAGAGGAATTGAGAGAAATGATATATATTTTAGACATGTTAACTAGATAACAACTGTAAATTATATTCGTGTATTATTTGTGTATACGTTACTTTATCTGAGCCTTGCAACAATCACATAAAATAGAATAGATACTAGAATCCCTGTTGTATTAGTTTTCTATTGCTGTATAACAAATTACCACAGACCTAATGGTTTAAAAGCAACACCCATTTATTAGCTGATGGCTCTTTAAGTCAGACGTCTTGGTGAGTGTGGCTGGGTTTTCTGCTCAGGGTCTCACAAGGTGTTGGCTGGGCTGGGCTCTGGGGGAAGAATCCTCCTCCCAGCATCTTCAGGTTGCTGGCAGAATCCCTGCTGACTATCAGCCAGGGCTGCTCTCAGCTCCTAAAGAGACCACTTATACAGTCTGCCACCTCTGCTCACAGACCCTCTTGGAATATTGTAGCTTTGTGTTTTAAGGCTGGTAGCAGGAGCCCTTGTGTTGAATCCCCTTCGTGTTTCCAGTCTCTCTGACTTTGTCTTTTGCAACCAGTGGGAGAAAACTCTTTGCTTGTAGAGGTCTCATGTCATTAGGTTTTGCATACCTGGATAATCTCCCTATTTTAAGGTGAGCCAATTAATTATTTTTATCTGCACAGTCCCTTTTGTCATGTAATGCAATGTAATCCTGATGGGACACCAGAAAGCTGAGACTCATGCCGGCGATCTTCGTTTCTGTTTATCACACCATTTTATAAGTATGGAAACAGGCTCAGAGAGGGTAAATGACTTGGCTGAGGTCACTGCTAAGTGTCAGAACCAAAATTCAATCCACATTTTGTAACAAAACCCTTGTTCCTTTATCTGACAGATAGAGGAAATTCCTGATTGACTTGTTTCTCTTGCCTGATTAATCATATCACATTAATCATACAACTCTAATTACATCATCTTCATACTCCCTAATGCTTCCAAAATTAAATAAAAAATTTTTACCTTGACACTCAAGGACGTTCAAAATATGACAGCTTTTCAACGTGATCTCCCACTTTTCTCCTACATATAACTACATTTTAGCTATTCTCCTGGATGCCTCATACCTTACCTCAGAGATTTTGCCAGTTTGTTCCCACTGCCTGGAATGCACTCTCCCCTCTTTTCCATCTGACACATCCTGTCCTTCAAAGCTACTTCTTTCTTAAACCTTTGCTGATTCTCTCCAACCAGATATAGTTCTTCCCTCCTTTGACTTTCCATTTAGGTTTTCTTTTGTTATTACCTCTTATCAGTCAACCCCGTCTTATGTGTTACCATTTGAATACTATTAACTCTTAGACTGTATGTTCCATGAGGGAATAAATACCTTTGTAATCCCCGCAGGCCCCAGGCAGTTACCTGTCCATCAGAGGGTCTTACAGGTACAGTTGACCAGTTGACTCTTGAATGACACAGGTTTGAACTGCATAGATCTATTCATATGCAGATTTTTTCAATAAATATAGTACAGTACAGTGAATGTATTTTCCTTGTGATTTTCTTAACATTTTATTTTTCTAGCTTATTATTTTAAGAATATGGTGTATGATACATATAACATACAAAATACATGTTAACCAACTGTTTATGTCATCAGGAAGGCTTCCAGTCAATAGTAGGCTATTAGTAGTTAAGTTTTGGGGGAGTCAAAAGTTATACATGGATTTTCAACTGCACGAGGGGTTGGCGCCCTTTCCCCCACATTGTTAAAGGGTCAGCTGTATTTATTGCATAGAGTCAAACAAGAGAGAACCCAGGACGGAGGAAATAGCTATCAGAGCGGATGTGCCAAAGCAGTAACGTCAGCTGCAGCAGTAACTCCATATCGTGCTTTCTGTGTGCCACTCCTGGTTCTGAGCGCTGTACATATGTGAATCCATTTAGTCCTTATTGCAGCTGAAGGTTGGAACTCTTTTCCCATTTCAAAGTCAAGGAAACTTAAGCCACAGAGAGTTTTAAGTGACTTGCCCTGCATGAACTTACATAGCTAATGAATGGCAGACATAGAAAAAGGAAGAGAGCCAAGGGTAGTTTTGGATAAGGCCTTCATTAAAAGAAGAGTTGGTATAAGAAAAGAAAGTGAGTCCTGAAAGAGGGAAAAGAACCGTGTCGTGCTGTGACTTAGAAATCAGCGGAAAAGAGGGGCGCCTGGATGGTTCAGTCAGTTAAGCATCCAACTCTTGGTTTTCAGCTCAGGTCATGATCTCGTGTGTTGGGAGATCAAGCCCCACATGGAGCCCTGCGTCAGGCTCCACGCTCAGTGGGGAGTCTAGTTGAGATTCTCTCCCTCTGCCCCTTCCCCAACTCGCATGCGCGCACTCTCTTTCTCTAAAATAAATAAATAAATCTTTAAGAAAAAGAGAAATCAAGGGAAAAGAAAATTTAAAGAAGAGGATTTGGTCTACGATGTCATTGCTAAGTGAGGACAAGATGAATGAGCACTGAGACAATGCCAAGGATTTGTTGTTTAATGTGTTTATTGGTGACTTTTAAAAGAACAGTTTCAGTAGGATGGTATGAGGAGAATTCAAATTATAGAAAGTTAAGGGGCAGATTAGTGGTGAGGATGTAGGGGCAATGTAGACTGCCTAGCTTGAACTGAAGATTAGCTTGAACTGAAAGAAAAGCAGGGTCTTGCAGAGTAGTGTGGTCAAGGGAAAGGATCTAATACAGAGGGAGAGACTAAAGTTGCAGTAGGAAAATAGAATAATAAAATGAACTAGTAGAATAGAGAAGTGCTATGAGGATAGGATCAAGGAAAAATGCAAAGCATAGGGGTTGAGATGTCAGCTCCAGCAAGGTTAGAAGAGCACTTGTTACTCACACTGTGGAATTAGAGGGAAGAGAGGAAGTAGGAAGAGGAAATGGAAGTAGGAAACTCAGTTCTTCTCGCCTTGAATTCACTAATCTCCTTGGAAGGTATATTAGTTTCCTCCCGCTGCTATAACATAGAACATAAACTTGATAGCTTAAAACAACAAAATTTTATTCTCTCATGGTTCTGGAGGCTAGAGGTCTGAAATCCATGCATTGGTGGAATTGGTTCCTTTTGAAGGTTCTTAGAATCTGTTCCATGCCTCTGTCCTAGCCTCTGGTGATTACCAGCAATCCTTGGTGTCTCTTGGCTTGTAGATGCGTCTCTCCAATCTTCGCCTCTGCCTTCACATGGCATTCTTTCCTGTATGTCTTTCTGTGTCCAAATTTCCCTCTTCCTGTAAGGATACCAGTCATTGAATTAGGGCCCACCCTAATCCAGTATGACTTCATCTTAATTTGCTTGCATCTACAAAGACCCTTTTTCTAAATAAATAAAATCTTTAAAAAAGGGGGGGGGGGGCACCTGGGAGGCTCAGTCATTAAGCATCTGCCTTCGACTCAGGTCATGATCCCAGGGTCCTGGGATTGAGCCCCGCATCGGGCTCCCTGCCCGGCGGGAAGACTGCTTCTCCCTCTCCCACTCCCCCTGCTTGTGTTCCCTCTCTCGCTGTGTCTCTCTCTGTCAAATAAATAAATAAAATCTTTTTTTTAAAAAAAAGACCCTTTTTCCAAATAAGGTCACATTCACAGGTCTTAGGGTTTAGGACTTCAAAATATCTTCAAACATATCTGTGTGACAGACACACACAGTTCAGCCCACAACAGTGTTGAGAATCTTAAGGACTTTGAAATGTGTGCTATGGAGAATGATAGTCAAAAAGAAAGTCATGAATAGCTCTAACCTTTTTCGTTTGGACTGTTTGTTCAAGTTCAATAGCTTTTGCTTCCACGTTGATTCCTTTATTCCATTCTGTCTATACTAAAATCCTGATGTCTGAACCAACTTGTTTGCCTACCTGTTGCACAACCTACCTGCCTCCTCCTTGGGTGGATGCATTGACTCTGAATATGGTCCATCTGTTTGAGCCCCCACACTTGTCTCTTTTTCCCTCTCATCTGTGCCAGTCTTAATGGAATCTGGATTTAGCCCCAACCTGAACTTGGAGTATTTGTATACACCACTCTAGAGGAATAGACCTCTTAGCAGACTTCTTTTACTTTATTGGAACTCCTAGTGCTGACTTCTCCTAGCTGTTTTGTCTGGATGCCACCTGGATTCAGGTGTGACTTGGAGTTCATATGTCAGGGCTGCTGCAGAAAGAATTCCTTTATTGAATGGGAAGTTAGTCAAGTCTTCCCAATGTAAGCATGTTTATAATTCCTTATCTTTTGGGAAGCCTCTTTTACTTGCCAGTAAGATTGTTTCCTCAAAGATGCATCATTCTTGGCAGTTATTACAGTTTCCTCCCTCTTCTCTGGTAGCAGGACCTATGCTGGGTATTCTCTAACAGCTTGTCTCCCCATCTGATCTTCAAGTGGTATTAGAGAAGCTGCAAAAGCCCAGCGTGGGTTTACCTAACAGCTGAGGGATGCCTTTCCTCCCTGTAGATCACATGACTAGGTCTGCCTGTCGAGTTGGCTGTCCTTTTGGAGATCAGAGAAGTGTAGGAGTTTTACCTACTACAACAGCTGTTAGGGATGATACATCTTCAGAGAAACAATATAGATGGTAAGTAATGGTGGAGGGGGATTAGCACTACGTTCTCTCTTATTCTTTTGTATCTTCCTTCTAAAGTGATTATGCCCCCTGTCAGACTTCTTTGAAACATCTTTAAACAGCGCAGAACATCTTTAAAAGAAATGAAGCAATTTCTCCCCATCTCTTTTATAATGTCTTTGCACTCTTGGAATTCAGAAAAGAGTAGACAGGAACTCTAACGTTTACCTCAAGGACACTGTTCCTCTCCCAGCTCAGTGCATTTCATGAGTTTACTCTAGAAGAGCCCTAATAGGACATAGTGAGCCCTGCAGTTTTCTACCTAACTCTGGAGAAATGCGTCCCATGATCTTTGCCACTGTGAAATAGCTCAGGGAAAAACAAAGCGGTCTTTAGCTCAAATGGTGATTGGGTCTTTGTGTGGTGGTGTCCTATGATCTCTACATCATGAAGCACCACAGAGTTTTCACAGTTCCTCCAAGAGCAACTTTTAGAGGCAGACAGAGAAACAAGCTGTTAGAAGAAACCCAGCGCAGGACTTGCCATCTGGGGAGAGACAAGGACTTGAAATAGCTGCTTTAGGAATCTTACCCTAGAATAAGTATCTCCAAAGCCTCAAATGACCCCATCTCCAGGTTTCTGTGGAGAATGAACTGATTTTAGACTAAATCTCCAAAATCCTTCCCTGGGTCAGAGTGAGTACTTTGGACTTGACTTTTCCTAACTGTGCCTAGGGGAGAAGTATATCTATCAAGAACTTAGAGTATCCTTTGGCATTTATTTGTTTACTTATCTGTCTCTTTACTAGTCTGTAGTAAATTCTTAAGCTTCTATTTTGGAGAGGGGAAGAGCTATTCTTTTTATTTTTTATATTGAAGTTAATTTTTTGAATAAGTAACACATTTGTGTGTTTCAAAAAAAAAATAAAAACTATAAAAACAGTATGTTTCTGACATCCTGTTTTTACATTCTTCCCTGCTGTCTTGTATTCTTTCCTGTGTTTCTTTATGTAAATGAAAGCAAATAAAATATACATTCTCATTTCCCACCTTTTCTTAAGGAAAAGGTAACTGCATATGCATTGTATATGTATATGCACCTTGTTTTTAGTTAGTATATCCTGGATACTTTTCTATATCAGTACATAAAGGGCTCCCTTATTCTTTTTTATAATTGTATTCCACTGTATAGGATGTACTATAACTTACTTAATAAGATCCTATTAAAAGAAATGAGTTGTGTCCATTCTTTTACTAAACAATGCCACAGTGAATGAATCTGTACATATGTCTTTTTGTGTTTCTGAGATATTCTGAGAAGTGGGATTGTTGAGTCTGAGAGTAAATGCATCTGCATTCTCCTTGAATTTTTAATTCATCTGTGTATCTCCAGGATCCAGCCTCTATGGCACATAAAGTGTTTGCTCAGTAAATAGTTTACTAAATGAGGAAATATACAGGAGACAGTTTTTCTGGGTTTCTGGTCAGTTTTCCCTGTTGGAATGTCAGACCCATCTCCATAATAAATTCTCTAAGATATGTCCAGCTTAAGACATCTGTTCCACTAGAGGTAACCTTCTGGAAAAGGGACTTTTGAATATTTTTATAACTAGACCCATAAAAGAACATTTCACCTGTGTTTTTGGTTGTAGTTTTACAAACATAAACATCATTGAACTTAGTAAAAAGTACATCTCCAAAAACTAATGAATATATTGCAATATATTTGGCTCTGGTGGCTAAAGTCCTGTGAGTCAGAGTTTTTTTCCCCCTCTTTTTCCTTTCTCTCTCCCACCTTCAATTTTATTTTTTGCCAAATGTTTAGAAAAGTCACCCTATAGACAATGATGTTAACACCACCTGTTATGACTAATCCACTCTGGTCTCCCTGTTTCAGTTGCGCAGGAACACAAGCAGGGGGAGTGAGAGAGGGAGAAGCAGGCTTCCCGCGGAGCAGGGAGCCTGATGCAGGGCTCAATCCCAGGACCCTGGGTATCATGACCTGAGCTGAAGGCAGATGCTTAATGACTGAGCCACCCAGGTGCCCCTTGTAGCTCATTTATTACCTGCCTTGTACCCACACACTGTAAATTATGATATCAAATAAGAACTGAATATTTGAGTTAATTACTACCAGTAAGTGTCATTGTGACCTTAGACATTATACTTCGCCCTCATGAGCCTTCATTTGCTCATTTATAGAATGAGGAATTGGGGCATTATGAGTTGTAAAATATCCTCTACACCAGAGTTTTATGATTTAAAGGGTTCATTTTCAAACATTGATTTTGTTTGATCCTTGTTGAGTTTTGTTTTGACCTTTCATAGTTTACCAGGTCCTACTTCCATGTAAATTTAGGGTTCAGTTTTGCTACTTGTTTTTATGCAGGTAGAAGATTTGGCATTATTTAATAGTGGGAAATACATGGGTGTGTAACTTATCCGGATGGGTTTGAATCCTGGCTCTGTAATTTATGATCCTGGAAAAGTTATTTAACCTCTCTGTGCTTGTTTTTCCATCTGTAAAATAACATAATAAAGAAGCTACCTCATAAGGTTGTAAGGATAAATGAAAAAAAGCATTTAAAAGCATTCAGTTCCATGCCTTATGAAATTCAGTAAATATGAGTGATAATATTATGGGCAGCTAAGTTGTAGGGAAGGGATTGTGATGGGCAGGAGTTTCTATTACTCTTATTTCGTGGGTAACTGCACAAATTTTTAAAACTTTGAAACATCACACATACAGAAGAATGTAATCAACAGTAGCATATGGTTTTAGTAATAATAAAAGGAAAGCACATGAACTTAGTGCTAAAATTAAGAAAAAGAATATTACAAGCTCCTGTGAACCCACCCAGTTGCATTGCCCTTCCTTTCTGTCCAGAGGTAACTACTATTCCCTTGATTTTTTTACAAAATGGTTTTGTTGTGTTTATACGTTCCTATAAACAGTATACCACTTAAATTATATCTCTAATTATACACACACACACACACGCACTGCTTAGTTTTGAAAAACAGAATAGCAAGCACAAACCTTGGATGTGTAAGGGACAATATTGCCACTATTAGGTGAAGAGATGATAGTCTGAATAGTCTCTGAATCAGATCTGGCTTCAGCTTCCGCAAGAATGTATGAGTCCTTTCTGGAGAAGTGAGCAAGGTCATGAGTGAATCCTGGGAAACAAAGGACAACTATTGGCATATCTGACAGAGCTGTGATTTGTTGGACTATCTGTGTATTAGATGTCTGGCAGAAATACGACCTCTCCAGCTGTCAGGAGTACCCCAGGTTAAAGCAGTGAGGTGAACTGAGTGCCCTCAGCTGATTCAGATAGCACAGCAAGAAATGGAGAACAGGGGTTTCATCACCCCACTGGCAAGACAAGCCAAAGTACAGATAATAGTCTGGGCTGGGCTCACCTATTCCTTCTATCTTCAGTTACAAAAGAAGAGTACAGAGGTAGTCAGGATCTTGGTGATGGCAGGCATCAAAATTACTCACTCTTAGGCCACTCTGTTCTAGTGTGTGCAGAGTACATCTCTCACCTTCCTGTCCTTTGTATAAGGTATCTGTCTCTCTAGAAGCTTGTAGAATCATCTCTTTGTCTCAGAGCGTCTGAAATTGCACAGAGCTGTGCTTGGTGTGGGTCTAGTTTCATCCCTTTTGCTTCATGTTTGGTAGGCCCTTTTCCTCTAGTAGTTCATGTCCTTGAATTCCAAGAAGTTTTCTAGAAATTTTTATTGATGATTTCCTCCCATCTGCTGCTTCTTTCTTTTTGGGTCCCCTATTATTCAAAAGCCAGACCTTCTGAACTCCTAGTTTTCTTTTTTTTTTTTTTCACTTCTATTTTCCATTTCTTTATCCTTTTGCTATATATTTTAGGGCATTTCCTCAGAACACTTCTACTAAGTATTTTGTTTCTGCTAATATGCTTTTAATGAGCAAGAATTCTTTTTTCCCTCTCTGAATATTTCTTCTTTATAGAACCCTCTTATTTCCTGGTTGTACTTTTATCCAAGTAAATTAGTGATAGGTTTTTATTTTTATGTATGTATGTATGCATGTATTTTAATCTTGAGGGTTTTTTGGGGTGGTGGTGTTGTTGTTGTTGTTTTATGCTTATCATGCCATGAATTCATAGGGAATGGGTTCCAGCAGCTCAGGCTCCTTTCCATTGGTTCTTACAAAATGTGCTTTGCTGGGTGGAGCAGGCTGGCACTTCAGTTGGACCCAAGTACCTTTCTCTTCAGCTTCCTTCTTTCTCTGATCATTTTCCTTCATGAGCTTCAAAAAGCTGTCTCGGCTCTTTGAGTGCTTAATATGCTCAATACCTACATTAATTCTCTTGGCAAGAATCTTGCCTTTAACTTGCTTGTTTACAACAATGCCAACAGCAAGCTGGGTAATACTGTAGACTCTTCCAATTTTGCCATCGTAACATCTGTGGGGCATTCCTTTTTGAACAGTGCCCATTCCTTTGATGGTGACAATATCACCTTTCTTGTAGATTGGCATCTATGTGGCCAAAGGCCATGTTTTCTAAAAGGCCTAGAGAACATATAGTGGGTGCCTTTCCCCTTTCCCTATGAGTTGATGGTTTTGGCAAATTACTGGAAGATGGTGGTTCCGGTGAAAGGCTAGTGATAGGTTTTTACATTTTTTCCCTCCCTGCATGATTCCTGACTCTTCCAGGTTGCTCTTGTTTATTTGTTTTGGTTTCCACAATATTGGAATCCCTTGAAGGCTTAGCTGAAACACTTGCCCCTGGCCTTTTCATGGACTGCTTGGCTTCCTCACAGCATGGCGACTGGACTCCAAGGTCGAGCACCCCAAAAAGAGACAGCCAAGCAGAAATTGTATTGCCTTTTGTAACCTACGAAACCTACAGCATCTCTCTGTCACATTTTCTCATTAGTGGGGACCCACTAAGGCTGGCCCACATTCCAAGGGAGAAAAGTTAGACTCCCATCTTTTCATGAAGGAATATAAAAGAATTTATGGACTTATTTTAAAACGACCACATCTTGTGAATGTAAAATCCCAAAAGAGAACCCAGATCTTTTGACTCTTTTTTTAGAACTTTTTCTTATACCCTGTTGTAGAACACAAGTCGTAACTAAAATCAGGTGTTTAGATGACATATACATGTTAAGTCTCCATGCTGCTTCAATTTTTCTATTAGATGTCCTCATACAGTTCACTCTAACAGAGGATTGTCTTTAACTCTTTTGATTGGTTTATAAGTCCTATCCATTTTGTTCTTAAATAGTTGTAGAGGTGGAAGTTAGAAATTATTAAACTAGTGGTTTTCAAACCTATTGTTATTTTTTATTTTCATAGCAAAACACTTTTTTGGAAAGTAAAATTTTTCTTAGAGCATCATTATATTAGGCAGAGAAAAACTGAGCTGCTCTGAATAAGCACATCCACCAGAGCCAGTCCCATGAGGTGGCCCTTGAAGTTCTTTGGAACCTTGGGAACAGCTGACGTAGGTAATTTCGTTTATTTTATAATGGCAAAATTAAGGCCTAAGGAGTTTCAGTGACATGTCTGAGGTTATGAAAGTTAGTAACTGAGCCAACAACAGGACCAAGTCCCTTACTTCCAAGGCTGGTGCTTTTTGTTGTTGTTGTTACTTTATTATTTACTTAATTACAAATTATTCGGGATAAAGCTTAGAGTATAGCATTTTGCACCAGTGTGTCACCAGCAGCAAACCTTTTAAAACAGTAATTCCTTTCCAGCAATAGAGGGACAAGGAGCAGGCCCAGGGTCCTCCTACTGAACACCCAACCTCCATAGAGACTCTTGTTTACCTCTGATGCTCTCGTTGCCATCTGTGCTCCATGGCCAGGAACAACCTTCAGCGTCCCAATCATGTGGCCAATTTAAAATGTCAGTCTTAATTTTGGTGGCTACAGTTGTGGAAAACCACATATTACTAGTTTCCAACCAGAGTCAGCTTATGATAGCTTCTTGAAAACAGTGAGCTGGCAAAATTTGGCTGATAATCTCACACCATTATACATAGTTGTATTATGATCTTCACGTTTTTTTCAGTACACTTCCAGCCCCCACCAGAGCTCTTATTCTTCTTGCACTGGCTTCAAGTGTTTTACTTAATGTTTCTAAGCAACCAACTAAAATTGGCAGCACTATATTAAAAGCAAGGGAAATGATTACTGCTTATCAGTTTAGCACTCCGTGTTCCCAAGTATTGGCTGAATGAAACCAAAATGACAGGTTTTCACTGATAAATATATTTTGGCTTTTTTTCAGTGTATTTATGGTATTCTATATTGCAGAAAAACCTGCATGTGATAGAACAAAGAATTGCCTGTTCTATTTATAATATCAGTGAGATGAGATTTAATTAATCTCTCATCACCACAGTTATTGATTTTCTCGTTTGAATTAGATTTTAATAACCATCTGTGAGAACAGACTGAAAGCCTGTCTCTGGAAACAATGCCTTGGTATTTAGGGACAGGAGAGCAGCTGTGAGCTGTTGTTCTTCCTTTCTTAATAGCTGAATGTCACATTCTGTAGTTTGGCTTTCATTCACTAATGTGAGCAAACGATCTGCCTTTCTTTCTGACTCGAGTACCATTTACATAGTACGTTAACATTCTGTATTATTCTTCAGTCTGAGTTACCTTGTGACCTAAAAATAAATCCTGTCTGGGCCTCTGGTTCTAATTTCACCCTATAATCCTCTTGGCCTTAGCATTACTATTTCTCTTATATAAGATCTTCCCACTCTCAGGCTTTGCCAAAATGCAGTTCTCTTACTAACTAAAATTTCACTCTTCTTCCACCTCAGCATGGTATTAATAAAAATGAGTGGGTATAAAAATGTGTATATATGCTCTGTGAGTGAATAAGTTAATTTATATTTGAATGAGTCTGTGTGTATCTAATAGTGGGTGTTTATAGCCAGGTTGGGAAAGGTGTGTGGGAAGGGATAGGAAAGGGTAAGCCTGGTGAAGAGGAAGAAAAACTGTAGAGGAGCCTCACTAGTAACAAGACTAGTGTTGGAGAGAGGAGACTATCATCTGTTTCTTTGCTGCTGAGATGCCCATTTCTTTCTTACTAATAAAGATTTCCAAACATAAGAAATCATTTGTAGAAATACCTAATTTTACTTGCTAATGAATTGAACCTCTGTCCAATACGTGCCTAAAGCAAAAATTACTAGAAATTGGATATTTCCGTATTTAATAAAGGGTATAAAAATCAGTTATAGAAGTGAATTAAAGTCATTTAATGTTTTGTACTGTCAGCACCATTGTTCTCTCCTAATACCAAACAGTGTTTCTCAGTGTGACCCTCAGACTGGCAGCATCAGCATCATCTGGTAACATGTTAGAAATACAGATTCTTGGGCCCCACCCCAGACCTACTGAATCACAAACTCTGGGGAATGGTCTAGTAATCTGTGTTTTAACAAGCTCTCCATGTGATTCTGATATACAGTAAAGGTCAAAAATCATTGCTTTTAATTATAAGAAATTGGCATCTCTGTAGTAACTTCTAATATGAAAGATATTTTATTGTAAAATATACCCTAACACTAATGAAATTTATCTTAGTTTATTGAAGTTATAGATCCAAGAATAGATATTTGATTGGGTGAGTGGATAAGGAAGGAAAGACCTTATAGCTATGTTCCTACCGTGATGATTAGATAATAGCTATGTTTGCTTAGTTGAAAATATATCCTGATTACATAAGAGTAGAATTAAATTCTACATATGTACATTTCACCTTGTAGAATTTAGAGTATATAAAATATTCACCTGTTTGGTTGGTTTGGAAGTATTAACAATTTTGAGAAAATACAATGACCAAAATAAAATGCTTGTAGATGGCTCAACAGCAGAATGGAGGAGACAGGAATAAATGAGCTGGAATATAGAACAATAGAAATTACCCAGTCTGAGCAATAGACAGAAAATAGACTAGAAAGAAAACGTGAATTATCTCAGAGACCTGTGGGACTGTAACAAAAGAGGATACCTTCTTGTCATTGGTGTCTTGGAAGGACAGGAGAAAGAGGTTAGGCTGAAAAAGTACTCAGAAATGACTGAAAGCTTCCTATATTTGGCAAGAGATATAAACCTACAGGTTCAAGAAACTGAGCAAACCACATACAGGATAAACCCAAAGAAATCTATGTCAAGACATATGATAATTTAACCTATGAAAACTAAAGACCTCTGAAAAGCAGCCAGAGAAACACAACACCTTACCTATAGGATAAGATAATCATAAACCAAGAACAGTGAAGAGGTATAAAAGGTACAATTTCTACACTTCACTCCAACTGGTAAAATGATAACACTAGTAGACTCTGATAAGTTTTGTGTATATAACATAATATTTAGAGCAAATAGAATTCTAAAAAATGTTCAAGGAACCCACAAGAAGATAGGAAAAACTTAAAAAATATAAAAAAATAAAATAAAAATGACAAACTTAAGCCCTAATAGATCAACAATTACATTAAATGTAAATGGTCTAAAATACATCAATTAAAAGAGATTGGCAGGGTAGATTAAAAACATGACCTAACTGTATGCTGTCTATAAGAAACTCAATTCAAATATAACAATATAGGCAGGTTGAAAGTAAAAGGATGGGAAAAGATATATAGTAGTGGCTATATTAATATCAGATAAAGTAGACTTAAAACAAATTACTGGAGAGAGAGGGGGATATTATATAGTGATAAAACTGGACTTATAGGAAACAATTAGAAATATTTTTTTAAATTTTAGAAATAAAACAGAAGGAACACAAAAGCAAACATACATACCAGATAATGCCTTAAGAGAACTAGAAGATGAAAAGAAGGAAATGTTTAAAATTTAAAAAGAAATGAAAAAGAGCTAAAAAAGAAATTAAAATTGAAATAGGAAGTCTAACATCTGGGTAATTGGAGCAAGGAGGGACTTGATAAGACTCTACTCCTCAACGGGTTAATGGTTTCAGAGGTGTTTATCTTGTAACAACTCATTAAGCCGTCCATTCCTTTTGTGAGATTTTTCTGTATTTGTTTTGTTTTACAATTAAAAGATTATGAAATGCAACAAAAAGGCAAACAGTGAATGGGCAAATATTTGCAAAGAAAAAAACAGAAAAATGTCATGCAAATTGATTTTTTTAAAAAGCTAAAACTATAATAAAGAATTACAGAGGATGTAAATAAATGGTTTACATATATTCAAAAAGGTAATAAACACTAAAAACATTGAGCCTCACTGAAATACTTCTTGGAAGACAACTTTCGGGAAAGGAACAAAGGAAATAGACTTTATTTATATCTTACTGTGGATAACTTTTAATTTAAGATATGGCCTAATATCTGTTGTGGGTGAAGTTGGGGTTGGGAGGGACTGGTGGCAATAGAGCCTTCAGGAGATGCCCTTTACTGTGGTAGGATTTCTGTTATATGATCCCAAGGTGAATGCAATACAAAATAATTCACTTGTTTTCTGCTCATGTTGAGTTAGCCTGACATTTTATAATTTGGAAAATTTTTACTATTAATTACATTGAATGCTTTTTTATACTTCACAGTGAGAGACCTACCACCAATTTGCCTTGATGTTAGACAAAAACAGCGCGTTTCTATAGATGCATTACCATCTGAAATGAAGGCCCCAGTTCTTTCAGAATCTGTCCTTCCTAACCAGTCCAAAACTATGAAAGACTTTCAGTAAGTTTCAGCTCACTGTTAATATGTAGACGTATAGTCATCTAATGCCAGTACTCTACATAATTTAATATTTTTGTGTGAGAAATTGAACTTGTGGCTCATTGTAAGGCATTGGTCAAGAGTGAAGACACAAAAGACTAGATGTCTCAAGTTGAATGTGAAAACAAATGTATAAATAACAGATAAGGGGTAGGTAATGTTGCCACAAAAGAAACAACACTAAATAAGAGAATATGAGTTAAAACAGACAAAAGGAAATAAAGATGGTGATAAAATAATAAAATGTTTCCTTTTTAAAAAATATTATTTCATCTACTATGTGACACATAAACCATAAAAGCTATGTCACTACTGAAAATAATCCAACGAATACTGAAGGACTAAGTGATAATGAGAAAGTAGACAGAGAAAGTAAACAAAATTTCTCAAGTTTAGCTATGAAGTAAAGGAAAGAAAGTGTTAATTGTGAGGAGCATGTCAAGAATGACCTTTCTAAAAAGCAAGTAAATGGAAAGCTGAATAAATATCATGATCCATTTAAGAATTATAAGTTCATAAACTGTATTTATATAATTGGAACATATTGTATTCAGCTTCAATATTTCAAATTACATGTTTGGTGACATTTATTTTTAAAGAAGTAATGCTATTTTATCTGAATAATATTTCTATCTGTTATAGTTAATGTTTGTTTTCATTTTAGGGAAGATATGGAAAAAGTTAAGTCATCAGGAGATTGGAAAGCAGTACATGATTTTTATCTAACAACATTTGATTCTTTCCCAGAACTAAATGCTGCATTTAAGGTAATAACACAGAAAACACATTTTTCACTTTTAGTTTTAAATTTTCCAAAAAAGATACAATAACTTAGCTCTTTTTCTACCTAATATTGACTTAAGCAGCTGTTTAAACATATATACATATTAATTTCAGAAAGTATACATATCACAAACAAATATTACTTAAGTGATATCTTAAAGATTGTTTGCATTTGTACTAATGATGATGTTTGACTCCATTCTTTCAGTTTTAAAAAACAAAGTGATTATACTGGCTAATTGAACATGATAATAAAAAATAAATAATAAAAAGTGATTAAAATAATTCTTATACATTCATTTTTCTTTCTAGCAACTTTGCCCAAAAGTTCTTTTTCATCATCCTACTAAAAAATATTAGAAATTATGAAGGAATAGTTATGGTTCAAAATTACTAAGAACAGTCCTTAAATGTTATATACACTTAATTCATTAATTGAATTTGCAGAAAGATGCCACCGCCTCCTTTAATACCATTGAAGACTCTGGGATTAACGCTAAATTTGTGAATGCTGTATATGATGCCTTACTTAATACTGTAAGTATTATTTATGAACAGATGCAAACAGTATAATTCTTTGTCTCTTTTGTATTTCAAAAGCAGCCACACAAATATTGTAATAATCACCTTGTAACATAATTATATAATTGTACAGTAAATTTAGTTGGAATTCTCAGAAAGTTAGGTATTTTTTATATTTTTTTAATTAAATGAGAATTAAGCAGAAAATACTTTTATGTCCAGTCCTTCTTTAGGAAGGCTTGCTGAAATAAAATCATGCTTCACTTAGCCAGCAAAAGGAGATAAACTATTTGATTGTATTGGCATTGCACTGAATCTATAGTGGTTCTCAAATTTTACTATGTATCAGAATCACAGGAAGGGCTTCTTAAAATACAGAGTTTCAGATTCAGTAGTTCTGGGGTAGAGCTCAAGCATTTGTGTTTCTAACAAGTTCCCAGGGACCACATTTTGAGAACCACAGTGCTATAGATGAATTTGTGAGGAGTGGACATTTTTTTTTTAATCCATGAGCATGGTATATCCCTCCAATTACTTAGATCTTCTTTAGTTTTTCTTGGTGATACTTTGTAGTTTTCTGGATAAATGTCTTACACATATCTTGTTACATTTAGTTCTAGTACTTGATTTTTTTTGATGGAATTGTAATACTTTTGCTATGCGCAAACAATGAATCATGGAACACTACATCAAGAACTAATGATGTAATGTATGGTGATTAACATAACGTAATAAAATAAAATAAAATAAAAATACTTTCATATATTTATCTTTATTTACCATACCAAATTCACTCATTAATTCGAATAGTGCATCAATAGATTTATTTGGATTTCCTGTATGGACAGTCCTGTCATTTGTGAAAAATGAGACTTCACCTCTTCAGTCCTTTTATCTTGCATGTATGGATGGATAGATGTAAGTATTTGCCTTACTGCACTG
The DNA here is from genome assembly GCF_002201575.2 of Neomonachus schauinslandi. Lineage (NCBI taxonomy): Eukaryota > Metazoa > Chordata > Mammalia > Carnivora > Phocidae > Neomonachus > Neomonachus schauinslandi. The sequence continues at coordinate 119,411,320 of NC_058408.1, forward strand.
GCTAGGACCTCTTATAAAATTTTGAATAAAAGAAGTAATAGCAAACATCTTTGTCTTATTCCTAATCTCAGTATTTTACTATTAAATACATGAAAAGGTACATTATTATTATGTATTGTCATGTGAGAAATGTAAATAACATTACACATCCGTTCAAAGTGAGTAAAATTTTTTTAAGTACTGAATTGGCAATATTGTGCAGCAACTGGAATTTTCATACCCTGATGAGGTATGAAACTAGTACAACCATTTTGGAAAATTGCTTGGCATTATTTACTAACACTAAGCATATACATATACATATACATATACATATACATATACATATACATATACATATACATATACATATACATATACTGTGACCCAAAATGTTCCACTCCTAGGACATTTGACCTCTTTTGACCTGGAGTGATGTCAGTGTCTTATAGACACTAAAAAATTAAATCTACAACACAAGGGGAAACTCTCTAAAATGGAAATAAGATTTTTTTTTTAGTGTTTGAATTCTTAAACTATATAGGAATGTTATTTTATGCCTTTTCTGCCTTTTCCAAATCCAGTAATGAAAAAAAATCTTATTTTTTTATTGAACATAATTTCATTGCTCTTAATAATGAATTGTGGATCTACCTGCTAATTATAACTTTTTACTGGTAGTAATAAATATATTTAAATATATGCAGTCATTTTATATTGTTAAACATGCTAATCTTGGACTCGTGTTCATGATTTTATCCTGCCAATCCAGGGAAACTGAAAATTTTTTCAGTTATATAAAACCAATGTTGGTCATCAAAGGGCCACCATATACGTTTGTGCAGTTTGCTGTGCACGGCACATCCCAGGGAGCATTCTCGTTGTAATCTTATGTCATTGGTGCTCTAGCGCTCTCAGATGTGAAAATCATACTACCGTAAGCAGTCCTCGGTCATCAAGTCTGATTTTAACTATTGAAACAGATCTGTAAATATAAATAACATATAAAAGTCACCTAAGTACCTAATCCTAATTATTTTATGATTTTCTTTTGCCTGTAGCCTCAAGACATTCAGAAGACAGTATTAAAGGGAATCATTAACAGCCTATTACGAGAATGGAAAGGGTAATTTTAACTAATATTTAGCTAATCAATATAGATAATTTCTACATCCCATACATCTTTAATGTATATGCATATATTTTACTCTCAGAAAAGATTTTAGTTGTTTTAAAAACAGAGATCAGAAAGAAATTATAAACCATTTATAACAAAACAAAACACTTACAACAAAGCTTTTTAACTTGAGTTTTGTGACTTCTCAGGAGGGTTTATATGTGGGCTTCACAGGATCTGTGAATCCTTTAAAATTATATATAAAATTTGTTATGTACAGATATATGTGTGGTATAAAAATGGGATGCATAGTTACATCAGTAACCTAGAATTAAATTAAATGGACATTAAATTTAGCTTTGGATTTCTTGGTAGCTAGAGCAAAGTTTTTCTTCTTTCTAATATAAGGAAATGTAAGTTTGGCTACTGAAATATTTTTTTTCCTGGAACTAAATCTTGAATCATTATATAAGGAATGATGGGCAATGTAATTGATAATGTTCGAATATCAATGGATATGCAGAACACAACAATATACTTTGAAAAGTCCATAGTATTTAAAATGATATTATTTAAGTAGCATATAACTTAAATAATAGCTTCTACTAAAGCCAAAGGAATACCATTAAATTATAATTCAAATGTTTATATTAAGCCCCATTTAAAAATAATATCAAAATTATTGAATGTTAAGGGACACCTGGGTGGCTCAGTCTGTTGAACATCTGACTTTTGGGTTTGGCTCAGGTCATGATCTTGAGTCTTGGGATCCAGCCCCACATCGGGGCTCCGCACCCAGTGAGGATCTGCTTGAGATTGTCTCCCTCTGCCCACTCCCCATTCATGTGTGTGCTCTGTCTCTCTCTCTCAAATAAGTAAATAAATCTTTAAAAAAATTATTAAATGTTAAATGTACCCCATATTTTTTAATAACATTGCTCTGATTTTCAAAGAAATTCATGGTTATTACATAAATGTAGAAAAGGCACTGCTAGTATTATTAAAAAAAAAGTAAACATGTTAACATTTTGCCATCTTTTTTCTGGTCACCTTTTTGAAACAAATGAAATCATACTGTATAGTTTGATGTGATTTTTAATAGCGTTTTTCCTAATTTGTCATTACGGTAGTAAATTTGCATTTTCCTTGAATTATATGGTTTTGGTTGAACCCGTAGTGCTTCACTGAAAATGGAGAGATTTAGAGTGTAGGAGAGCTCCTGAGAGAAGTGGAAGCCCAGTGGCCTGACCCCGCCCCAGCCTGAGTCCCCTCTCATAAGCACACTCTCACTGCTTTCCAACCCTGCTCCTCAGAAGTGTGCCTGAGAGAGATTAAATGATAATTCGATGTGATTATCTATCAAAGGAGCATGTGGTCTTTACCCAAAAGTCTTGTTTTATTTTGGATTTTTTATAACAACAACAAGATCTAAAGTTTACTGACTGTTTATTATGGGCTAGGCACCTTTCTAACAATCTTCCATGTATTTTTCATTGAATCTTCACTGCAATTTTATGAAATAGTTAATATGATTACTTTCATTTCACAGTGGAGGAAACTAATTTACAGAAAAGTTAAAGAAGTTGCCCAAGTTAACACAGTAAGTGCCTGAGTCAGGATTAGAACCTAGGCAGTCTGGCAAGAGCCTGTGATCTCAACCACAACTTCAATGCCCAGAACTGTGTACTGCATTAAAATACTAGTACATGGGACAGGAATTTGGAAATTGTCATGGTATTGCTATAAAATGGAAAAAATAGGGCTCGCCTATCGCCAGGAATTTCAATATTTATGAATTGCCCTGAGTGTTTTAAAATATTTTCAAATTGGGGCACCTCCAGCTCAGGTCATGATCCTGGAATAAAGCCCTGTTTTGGGCTCCCTGCTCAATAGACAGTCTGCTTCTCCCTCTCCCTCTGCTTCTCCCCCTGCTTGTGCTCTGTCTGTCTCTCTCTGTCTCTGTCTCTCATAAATAAAATCTTAAAACTAAATAAATAAATAAAATATTTTCAAATGTAATTTCTAAAACATAACAGTAGTCCCATTCAGAAAATAGTCTGACAATTATGTAGACTATTATAGACAGAAATAGTTTAGAAACCTTGTAAACAATTTAAATTATTATTCAGTCAAGATAATTCTTCCACAAAGAAATGTTACTGACTAAACATTTCTGTATACACATGTGTATACATATTTCAAATTTTAACACGTATGTTATATATTTATATTTCAGACTATGTAGCTTTACATTTTGTAAAGGTCATTTAGTACATTTGGGACAGTGGTTTATGTTTTCAGATTTGTTTTGTAATTATAACAGAAAAGTAATCATTTGGTCATTTTTTTTTTTTAAAGATTTTATTTATTTATTTATAGGACAGAGAGAGACACAGCGAGAGAGGGAACACAAGCAGGGGAAGTGGGAGAGGGAGAAGCAGGCTCCCCACTGAGCAGGGAGCCCGATGTGGAGCTCGATCCCAGGACCCCGGGATCATGACCTGAGCCGAAGGCAGACGCTTAACGACTGAGCCACCCAGGCGCCCCTATTTGGTCATTTTATTTTCTTAAAGGAAATTCAAGGAGATACTGGGAGATGAACCTTTTTTCCCCCAGCATTTAGTTTTGAAAAATTTCAAACCACAGAAAAGTTAAAGACAATGAAAACTCATATACCTTTCACCTAGATTCACCAGTTGTTAATTTTATCCCTCATTTGCTTTTTGCTTTCTCTCCCTGTGCATGAGTGTGTGCATAATTATTTTTTTTAGTAAATGGAAGACATCATGACACTTAACCTCTAATTACTTCAGCATGTATTTCTTAATAACCTTTTCCTACATAACCATAACACTGTATCACACCAAACAAATTTAATGTTTTTCTAATAGTACTCTCTAAAATGCGGTCCACATTTAAATTTCCCCAGTTGTCTCAAAAGTGTTCTTTAATATCTGGGTTTTGGACCCAGTCAAGGATCATGAATTGAATCTGGTAATCTTATAGGTGAATCATTTTTAATTCAAGAAGTTACTTTAGAGTATTTTTGAGAGTGTATTCAATAGAATCTGAGAGGGTGAGAAAGAAACACTCATCAGCTTTGGGAATAACAAAAACTCTTGGTCAAATTTGACAATGTGAAAATCCAGATTAACATGAAAAAAAATTACAAATTAGTTACATCTCAGAGGTATTCAAATATTAATTTAATTTCCAATTTAATTAGAAACATACTAGATGAATTTACCATGTGATTTGATTTGCAGATATTTCTATATCTATCACTTCAGAAATAGATATATAAACAAAGCGTATTTTCTTTCCTCAGAGCATCAGTATTCTTAAATATCAACTATCCTTTATTAAAACAAAAATATAAGTATTCTAAAATTGTTGATTATTCATCAGGCTCTTAACTCTTGCCCAAGTTAGTCATGATATTTACCTCATAAATGTTATAGCCTACTTAATTTACCTTTCTCTTTTAAGATTTTCTTTATTTATCTGAGAGAGAGAAAGCGTGTGAGAGCACAAGTAGGGGGAGGGACAGAGAGAGAATCTCAGACCCCATGCTGAGTGCAGAGCCTGACACAGGGCTCTATCTCACAACCCTGAGATTCTGACCTGAGCTGAAATCAAGAGTCAGATGCTTAACCAACTGAGCCACCCAGGCACCCCTACTTAATTCATCTTTTAGGTGTCTTCAGAACCAGCCAAGAGTAAGCACAGAAGAACCTATATTCCCAGCATATTATGAATCTGTTACTGTCTCAGTAATCATACATACTAACTTAAGTCTCATTTTTGGCTTTTACCAATGCAGTTCTCACAAAAACATGTACTAATCATTTTTTGTTAGATGCTTTAAGATTAAATACTAATCTGTAATCAATTATGTTTATTTCTTGTACAGTCCACGAACAAAAGATGATCTTAGAGCATATTTTATACTTTTACAGGTAAGAAAGCAAGAACTAAAGTTGTCTAATTCAAATCTCAGTCTATGCATGTGTTAAGGGAAATGATATCAAGTACTAAGTATTATTTTGTGCAACATTATTGATATTTTTTGATTATAGTGTAACCAGAGCACTAAAGTTATAACAAATAAACAATGGGAAGCTAAATTATCTTTGGGATTAAAATTTTAATGTAGTTCTTGCCTTTCTGCTGTGGTATTCAGGAACAAGCAGAATGGAAGCACCTTTTCTTCCTCCAGTCAACCTCTTATAACTAGCTTTAATGGGCTGCAGAACTTTCTTTTATTTCCCAACTAGTAGGTTTCTAACTTCTCTAGGTATTTTTAATAAATGCTTCCATTAGAATTCTAATGGAAAAATCAAGGTGATTGCTTATGTTTGCTAAAGCAAAGGTGATGAACTTTTTCCCCTTGAGAGAGACAGATTCATAGATACAAAAAAATAAGGTCCAGACAAATGAAAAGCAATTTTTAGTTTGTATTATTTTTTTGAGAAAGAAGTATGTTATTACATAGCTAGCATACTGCTTTTGTATTAGTCTTTACAATTTACAAAAGGTGTTTGTGTATATTATTATCTCATTTAAAGGTAAGAAAAATTATGTTAAATAAGATACAGTGTTTAGTTAAATATTATGTCCAATAAAAGGAAATATGGACAGTAGGAATAAAAGAAGGGGGAGAAAGGAAAAAAGTAAAAGTGGGAAAAAGAAGTTAAGTAGACAAGAGGTAGTTGAAAGATATAAGAAGGGAAAGTAGAGGGTAGGAAGGACAAAAGCAAAACTAGAAGAAAGGGAGGAAATGTATGTAGATAGTAAAAGCTAGAGAAATGACAACTGAGGTTCAGATTTTGGGAGTGAGACTGTTAGTCAGCAGTAAGCTCTGCCCATGATACCTTCTCACGAGCACCACTCGGGGTGGCTCTCAGCAGGAGGCACTCTCTGATTGTGAATTTGTCCTTGCCAGGAAGTCAGTTTTGTGAAAAATACATGGTGCTCTCTTAGTTCCCACAATTTCAGTTTATTTTTCAATGATACTATTTTTTTCCATGAAGTTCTGAAATGCACATTGTGATAAGAGTTTAGGTTGTAGAGATGTAACTAGAGGCTTCGAGCAACTCCTTCGGTGTCCCTTTGACATTCGAAAGTTGTCCGAAGCTGTGATGTGGCTCTCTCCTTGTTCTTTGTGAGACATGCACCTAATTCATCTCACAGTGGCAGAAGTTTCACAACCAGCTTTTACTTCATTTTTCTAGCATTCTTTTTTTTTTTAATCAAGGAAGAACCAGGTTTTTTGTTTAATTGGATGATAGTGATTGGCACGGAGCTAGGAGCCTTACATACATTTTCTTTTTTACTACTTAGAACAAGTAAGATAGCTATTATCATTCCTATTTTATTTTTTATTTTTATTTTTTTTAAAGATTTTATTTATTTATTTGAGAGAGAGAGTGCACATGAGAGGGGGGAGGGTCAGAGGGAGAAGCAGACCCCCTGCTGAGCAAGGAGCCCGATATGGGACTCGATCCTGGGACTCCAGGATCATGACCTGAGCCGAAGGCAGTCGCTTAACCAACTGAGCCACCCAGGCGCCCCATCATTCCTATTTTAAAGATGAGGAAATTGAGAATCAAAGTTTAAGGAACATGCCTAAGTGATAGAATCAGTCCTCAGACCCAGATCTGTCTTAATTTCAAAGCTCATGCTCTTTCTGCTATACCACAGCCAAAATCGAAATCTCTGTTAATTAAATAATTAAACAAATAGATTATTGTTTTATAGGATTTCACCCAGTATTTCATAATCTCAAATTTAGTTTCCTAATGTACCACTTAGTTCATTAAGCTTAGTGTCTTTCCTTTCACACGTTAACAAAATTTTAACACAATTATCTGTCATATCTTTTTCAGAATCCTCAATTCAGTAATACATCTACGTATGTCATCTATGCTCACTTGCTGCGACAGATAGCTGCCTTAGTGGAAGCTGATCATCATTTCCTGGTTCACTGGCTTAAAAAGTAAATCACTCTGTCATATTAATAAGAACTCTTATAATCGTACAGTTTCAAGTTTGATATTAGTGATTTTATAATAAAATATATTTAAATGTTTTCAGGTCTTTAGAAATGATCTCCTAATTAACAGTACTTCAAAGCCAATTATAAACATATACCTCAGTACCACAGAGAGGGTAATTAAAAATCTGTTTTTAAAGCAAGTAACCATTTTGCTGGTGCAAACTGTTCTTGAGGTTTCTATCCACTGCTTTCACTTACTACACAGCACCTGCCTGTCAGTGGTTTTCGCATAGCTCAAGATGGTGACCGGATTTTCTCAGATACTATTTCAATTTGTGTCTTTTTATTTCCTATCAGTCTCACCATTACTTACATGGTGCCTTTTCAGTCAGTCTTGATATCAATCAGTCTCACCATTACATAGTGCCTTTTCCTTACCTAATAACGTCATCATAAAATATAGATTAGCCATCAATATGAATTTATAAAAAATACAGTCTGTTTTTTCATAGAGCTATACTCACATAAACAATGACTTTTCTCCATGATTGATAAAATGTTAGAGGCAAAATATTTTCAGAATTAATTTTAAATAAAATCGGCTCTCATTATTCATGGTATTTATGTTCTATAAAGTCACTGCTAACACTGAATTAACAAATACTGAATCATTGATCCTACAGGACATAACAGGGTTAGGTTGCTATGAGCTGCTGGTCTAGCATCCACATCAACCGATACGTACATGATCTTATTTTTACTGCATTGCATGTAAAGACATCTTATTTAATAGAAGTTATTGATTCATTAGCATTGAACTTGCGACCAACAGCACTATGACTAATGTCTGAAGAAATTTTATCTAACACAAGTTTATTCTCCATAAGGTACCTCACATTCCTCTTGTGCTTTAGGAACACTAGACAGAACTTTAGCACTACATTTTGGGAACCATTTTAAAACACCAGAATTACTAATTAAAAAGCACAAAAATGTGGAAAATATGACACTAAACTGTAAAGAATACTCATTTACAGTATGGGAGCTAAAACAAGAAGGCAGAGTGTTTCTTTGTTCGACCTCAGCTGGGAATATGCACATCTGGCAACTCACATTTTTTGCCATTCTGCACATCTGCAAATGACCGTGACTGAAAGATCCACTAATATTGATTCTGGGGTTACAATTAAATTTTAGGAAGTAGGCAAATTTGCAAATCCTGAGTCTAAGTAACAAGGATTGACTGAATATTGAAAGCCTTAAAAATGAAATGCCTAATGCTAACGTTATAGTAATTTTGGTGTTTATTTCTTATTTAAGAAACAATACTCCAGGTAAGATTTGCATCTTTTCAAATATTTGGCAACTTAAGAAATAGAATTTGGGGGGATATTCTCAAATTTTATGTGTACTGGATACACTTTGATAGCTAACATATTGCCAAAATAGAAAATGTGATTTGATTGGAATTATTTCAAAATCTTTACCAGATTATCCCAGAAGAGGTTCAAACAATTGGTAGAGAGATTGCTGCAGTTTATTTCTTTGCGCCTGTTTCCTGCAAAGCCTGAAGAATTTCCACCTATAACAAAGTGTTCCTGGTGGATCCCATCAGCATCCAAAGTGTTGGCTTTACTTAGTAGGTTTTATTACTCTGTCTTCTCTTTTGTTAAATATTAGGGACATTTCTGTAAGGATCTCAAAGTACTGTAGAGGCGTTCTTAAATTTTAAAACCTTCCTTTGAAGTGAAGAGTTGTGATTTTTTCCTGTTTTGATACTGGATTTCACATTTAATGTATAGCATGAAAAAACTTTATGCATTTTATTGGGCAGTATTCTGTATTCTGGCCATCTGCTGCATGTGACCTGCTAAGTAGAGACCCCTAAGAAAACAGGCACTTGCGTTGATTCCCAAGAACTCCTAGGAGAGAACACACTGATGGGAAAGTAGTGTAAAGAGGGGCTCACCTGTGTACTCCCTTTACTATACTGTTCTAATCCCCACCACAAGCTGTTTTATAAAAGCAAGAAATGATTGGCTGCATCTGAACCACAATTTTTTTTAAAGATTTCATTTATTTATTTGAGAGAGAGAGAGTGAGCACGAGTAGGGGAAGGGGCAGAGAGAGAAGCAGACTCCCCCACTGAGTAGAGAGCCTGGGTTGCAAGCTCAATCCGAAGACCCTGAGATCATGACTTGAGCCGAAGGCAGACACTTAACCCACTGAGCCACCCAGGTGTCCCCTGAATCACAATTTTAAAACTACTTTTTTAATTAGGAGCTACGGTTGGCTTAAAATAGGAATTTCTAGATAAAGTCTATCTGGTGAGCATGAAAATGTTCTTATTAGAATGAATCATGCACATGTTAGAAAAGATCATTGTTAGAATTTATCTTTACAGATACTGCAAACAGTTTGGTTCATCCTCCCCTTATTCCTTATACTGATTTCTATAATTCAACATTGGATCACATTGATCTCATGGAAGAATACCACACCTGGCAGAGCTTTGGAAACTCTCACAGGTACAATCAGAAGCTCATTTTGATTACTTACCTAAATGAAATACTATTCAAAATAATGACTGGATGTTAAATTTGTATAAATTTAAGTATGCACATATCTTTATGTATAAACTTATAGTTTAGATATCCAGCCCTGAAACATCATTATATTTCTTAAAGCATTTTCTTTTTCTTACATTTTGAATTTATGTACATGTTAATTTGGTTTTGGTTTGATTAACAACATCTTTTCAAGAAGGGCAAAGTTGTATCTTAGTATGCAAGTTTCTTGTATCTTCTTTTTTATGCTGTCATCCAGTCCAGGGGTCACAAACTTTCTCTGTAAAGTACTAGATGGTAAATATTGTTGACTCTTTGGACTTTACAAACTCTGGTATACCTCTGTAACACAAAAACAGCGTTAGACAATATGTAAATACACAGATGTGTCTGTGTCCCAGAAAACTTTCTGTACACAGGTGGTAGACCGTATTTGCCCCATGGGCCATAGTTTGCCAATGCCTGTTGTAACACAGTCGTCACACACATGCACACATACACACGTACAGTTCACTCCTTTTCTCCTTCATTCTGTAGAAAAGGTGGTTGTCCCTTATCCACAATATAAAAAGAATGGGAGTTACAGCGAAAGGGCTTCACCACAAATTATTTATTACAATAGTGTAATAGGTTTTCAAAACACCTGACCAAACTCTTTAATATGCTGCACCTATATCCACACTCATAGTTTGGATTAAACCAGCATGACTATGCCAAACATAACTTTTTCCCAGACCATGTGATATCTTGGAGAGTGTGTCTGTTCTAAAGGAGACTTAAGAGATATGGTAGGGATATAAGTAACCTCAAAACCCCAGATTAGTTTATAAATTGGTTCAATCTGCCAGGGACCCTTTCTGTCACAATTGGCCCAAAACCATAGACTGGCCTTCTGGACATATCTCAATCCACATCTGAACACTCAGAACTAAACAACAATTGTTTCTGGGGACTTGGTTCTGTCGGATGGGTATTTTCTTGACCAAGTGTATTTATTTTACAAAGACACTTTTTTCTCCAACTTTAATATAATTACAGTGTTGTAGACAAAACCACAAAACAACTCCAAGAGTTACTGTGCATATTTCAGTGGCATCTTTTGATACAGAGCTCTTCTAACCACTGTGCCACAGCCCCAGTGTTCCGAGAAGGAGCTACAGAGGGCTTAATCCTGTGATCCTTTCAGTTTGGGGGAAGCCAGCCTGGACTTAGAGGGGGACCTGGAGCCCGAGGGCAAGTCACCTCTGGCAATGAGCAGCCACATCTGTTTATTTCGGTGTGTCACACACATGGTATCATTTTTCTATGCATGACTAGGGAAGGGTTGAGCCACACAGTTTTAAAATACATAATAAGACCAAGATATACCCTACTAAGCTCACTGCACTTCTTTCATTTCCAAATTTTTAGTTAGCACTTAGTGATTCAAAGCTATTACACATTAGTACTGAACAACTTTTATTAACAATTGCGTTCTGGAGAAAGCTATTTTATTTGTGGTTCGCACTAGGGCAGTAGTCTCCGGTTTCCTCCTCATGCCTTCTTCACACCCAGTGCTTGACTATAGTTGGATGGATTCCAGCTGTCACTGATGGAGTCATTGCAGCCACTTCCGCTGGAGTCGGCCTCCTGAAGTGTCACTGTCACCTACTAGTTCTCTCTAAATGCATTTTTCTCTGGGTAGTTTGTGGCTTTTTTATGTAACACGGGATCAGCTCTGAAGGGAGGAAGTTAGTTATTTTCTTGACCTTGGATCATAATGTCGTGTCTTTACAAATACATACCATTTCATACTATTACACCATTAAACGCAATACCAGCAGCAGCATACTTTTATTTTATGGATCTTAAATTTATTACTTTGCTTTTTACTACTGTAGTTATTGCTAGATTTCCTCATTTCTGAAGCTTGCACACGAGAAATATCCATGTAATAATGGATTTTTATAATTTCTGCACATGAACTTTCTGTCCTCATCCTCCTTCGTGAGTACTTCTGCCTCCGGGTTCTGGCGTTGGCCATATTTTCACAGGTAATGATCTACAGGTGACTGTACATAAACTGAAATGAGTTGTGTAAACCACATACGTGGTTAGTACATTTCAGAATGTTAGATGTAGCTTCCTCTAGAGAATGAGCACACAGCACGTCTAGTAATGATGTGGACTTCACAAGGCTGTGGGGATTAAAAGAAGTGATGCACATAAAGTCATTTTGTAAATGGTAAAACACAATACAAAAGTAATGTTTTCTATTGTTAGGAGGGGTACCTTAGATATTCCCTTAGTATAATTTTGCTAAAAATACACCATTTTGCTTTTTCTGTTTTCACTTGTTGAGCAGGTTTTCCTTCTGTCAGTACCCATTCGTTATTTCTATAGCTGCAAAAAAAATCATTATTCAAAGAGACTCAGAACAACAGATGATAAGCATCGCAAGGGTAAGCCAGCTACAAAAACATATTTATGCTGACTATAATCAATATAGTAAATAATTTAATAAATAAATCAAATGTCTTGTGAATTGTTCTAGCATAATCAGGAAATGTTAAAAGTAAAATTCATTTTATAACTCCCTCCAAAAGTGCTTAAACCTGTTCACGATACAGGAAAGAGATACCCCTCATCATATTATAAATAGAGCAGGAAGATGCAATACCTCTCACAGACCAAAGTACTGGGAACTTGTTGGACATCATGCCATGGATACCATATTCCAGCTCCACGGTAGCCAGCGGAGCACTGGCGGATACTACAGCGAGCACACCGCTCAAACTGCTGCCGCATGTTCTAGGCTTTATGAAAATCAAACAGGAACAACCCCAAAATTAGGAGATGTACAACCTTGGGAAACTGAGAAATATGTCCAGGAGAGGTGAAAGATGTTTTATGGATTCTTAGGAAACCAAAAGGCATGGAGACCCATAGAAACTGGGGTAGCAGCCAGACTGGCTGTAGGCAGACCACCCAGCAGGATGAAGTTTATCTCTGGGCCTGTCCTTACGTGTCTCAGCACAGCACAGGAAAACTTACGAATGCTATCTAAGAGAGATGGACTGAGTGAGCAGTTTTTCTTTTATCAGAGCTCTAGACTATACATTTCAATGCCCATATATTTTGAGTATCTGCTTTCGGGACACTCACTACTTTAAAAATTAGAGGGAAGGTTGGCAGTAGTCTTAAAGAGATCCTCAAAATAAAAAGAAATGATTTCCATGTCTTGTCCAAGAATATAAAAACATTCCTAAAGTATAAATTATAATACTTTAAAATGCTTTAAAAAATAAGAAATGTTTATTCTTCGGTAATTCAGTTCCCAGAAGGTGAGTATTTTTTTCTATCACAGAGCAGGACAAAAGAGTTGAGTGACTGGTGACATCCCAGAGCCAGCTCACACTGACTATGAGAATATTAGAAGAAACGTTATTGCCTGTGTGTACCAAGGGAGTTCCAAAGCCACTCTACCCCCCTGAAAAGTAAATTTAAACAGGTATATTTGGCATCAGAATTATTACTTAATCTCGGGTAGATATTGGCTCAAAGATTAGTCTATACAGCTACTCATTTGGCAGTTTCTGTTAGCTGCATTTATGCAATTTCATGTGCCTTTTTAGTACTTTTTTACTTTGGGCTGTGACTTTTTTATATTTGTAAAAAAAAGAAAATCTGAAGAGCTAGAAGTTTATCTCCGTTCCTCTGAGCAGTTTTCTGCCATGTCACTTACACCTAAAACATCAACTATCTCCTTTTATGGAATTTTCTTCTAATTAAAAGGAGAGTGGCAGCTGTAGACTCTGTCACAGGCTGTCTTCCACTGAGCATGGACACAAGTGAGGAGAGATTGAAGAGTTAAATGGCATTAGCTGTTCTTATGGGTGTTTCCCAACATTTTAACTTGTAAACAGCCACACCACTTAGAATTAATGGCTGGTGATTCTAGTGACACAAAGACAGACAGCCTTACAGGTAGTTAATGTAAACAAGAGCTTATATGGTATCTGAAGTTGCAAGAGATTCCCCAACCAAAAATAGCTTCCTCATCAGACTGGATCTAAATTCTACCTTCTAGGGATTACTTCTTTCCTTCGAAGCGTTTTCTATTCAATATTCCTGATGGGAAGAGTAACCACTAAGCCTTGTCTACCATTAGCATCTTAGTATAAATTTGTTTGCTGGCTATTTCCAGTGTGGTGGCTTTCCAGGAGCTAGACTATGAACATAACATAGGAAAGGGTAGGATAATAGGCCCATAACGTAGGATACCATCCCAGGAATATAGATCTGTCTGAGCATCAATGGGAGAACCCAGAGAAGAAGAAAAAAAGCCAAACCATTAAAAGCCTTTAAATTAGAGAAATGAAGTGCTCTGAATTAGACTGTTTTATTATAGTAATCTACAAAATCATGGATATAGCCTTATACAGATTTGTAGTATTAAAATTTTATCTACTAAAGCACTTCACTGCATTATTTAAAATGTCTGAAGTGTCATCTCTAGTCTACAATAATTTTTCTTTCCTACCAAAGAAGATGAAGTAGTCTGATAAGAATTATTTAATCAAATTAAATTCTATAAATTGTACAAGCATGTAGACTTCCTATGATACTTAACTACTTCTAATAGGTATTTTTAATGTGTTTTTTACATACTCATTACTTATATTTTGAAAAACCTTAGAGTTTTTTAAATTACCCCTATTTCCATTACCCAGACATTTCCATTACCCAAACATAACATACACAAACTGTTAATATTTTAGTAAATTTTCTGTTGATATTTCTTCTCTATATTATCTTTAAAAGGCAATAGAGTTGAAACAATTTTGTATACACACTTTTGTTCCCTGCTTTTTTCAATTGTACCTTTCTTAAATATTTTCCATGTTATTTACATAATTATAACCATCCATTTTAGTAGTTGTATTATATTACATTAGATAGATACATATATTATATATTTCTAAAGTTTTGCTTTTATGGGTAGTGCTGTGATGAGCATATTTTTTTTTTCACTGCATATTTTTTGTGTTTAGAATTCCCAGAAGTGGAATTATTGGGACAAAGGGTATTGACATTGTTAATGTTTCTGATAAATGTTGACAAATTACTTTCTAAAAGTAGATTAACTGTGCTTTTCCAGTAAATTCAGTATCTAAAAAGCTTAAGCCAGGTTTATCATCAATAGTATATACCTCATTTCAAATGTTCCCATTTTATGTTTATACTTACTAAACAAATAGCGTTGCTATTTGAGAGATGAGACATATGGAAACTGTAATGCAACATTCTTTACTATAGAAGGTGAATTATTTTTGGTCCTATATTTTGAACCCCCCTTTGGTTACCATTGCTTCAAAATGAAAAGATATATACAATTAATATATAATAATAATTTGTATAATTGAGTTTATGAAAATATTTATATGAGAGATGGCATAGAGAAGGATATAAGTGATTTTTACTACAGTGCTAAAATGTTTTAAATGAAATTATAGTTTAAGTAAAAGTAAAAATGTTTGCTTTCTTTTTTAAATAGCAAAGTCTGGTGGATAAAGTATCTCGAAGACAGAGACCTGATATGAACATGTTATTTCTAAATATGAAAGTAAGACGGACACATCTGGTTAGTGATTCGCTTGATGAGGTATAGATCATTTATTCCAAAATGGTACTAATTGATTAAAGCTTTAAATAAATTCTACAATATGGTGTATTACTAAAGTCTTAGTAATCTGTTTTTCATTTTTGTATGCCAGTAAGTGTGCTTCCTCATACTCTGATACCATCGTTAAAATCAGTTGTGTATTCACATAATAAGCCTTATGTTCATTATTTATATGTTTATTAATGGTTTGTGGTTAACTCCCCAGAAAAGGATTTTATGTAGAACACTTAAGTGAGCAATTTGTGTTTCTGAATATGTAACTTAGATTCTGGACCCACCTTTGTTACTTGTTGGGTATGTAACAAGTCATTTTAACTTCTCCAGGCCTGAGATTACTCATCTTTAGAATTAGAGGTCTGACCTCCAGGGGATATTGAGTGTACTCAGGCCCAAACCTACTTTGTTTGTACGGAGCTTCATGTATGTACAGTGCTTCAGCCAGATCTTCATGTGGCTATTATAAGATAATGGCTAATTTCATTATGTGATTTTTTTTTTTTTTTAATTTTTTTTAAGATTTTTTTATTTTATTTATTTATTTGAGACAGAGAGAATGAGAGAGAGAGAACACATGAGAGGGGGGAGGGTCAGAGGCAGAAGCAGGCTCCCTGCCGAGCAGGGAGCCCGATGCGGGACTCGATCCAGGGACTCCAGGATCATGACCTGAGCCGAAGGCAGTTGCTTAACCAACTGAGCCACCCAGGCGCCCACATTATGTGATTTTTAAAATCAGGAAGGAAAGTTAAAGAAAAGGAAATGAAATATTTTATGATATAACCTGCTAAATTAAAATCTTGGAGGCAATATGATACCAGGAGACAGGAACTTTGGGCAAGGTACTTGACCCTCTAATTCTTTCTCTTGATCTCTACAACAAACATAATAATGTTTAATCCACACAGTAACTGACAAATTATTGGATGAATGGATGGAGTGAGTTTTGTGACATTGTAAATAAAGATAAAGATTGCCTAATGCATTTCCCAGAATTAAAAAAGTTAATTTCCTTTTTACTGCCCTTTGTTCTTCTCTACCATATAATTTTTTCAAATAGTTAACCCGGAAAAGAGCAGACTTAAAAAAGAAGCTGAAAGTTACATTTGTAGGGGAAGCTGGTTTGGACATGGGTGGCTTGACTAAAGAATGGTTCCTTCTTCTAATTCGCCAAATTTTTCATCCAGATTATGGTGAGTATTCAGTTTTTATGAACAGTGTTTCTTCATAATTGTTAGATTAAGTAGGCACTCTTATTTTTAACCTACCCTATGACTTTATAGATTTTTTTGTCAACCATAAATGTTGAGTAATTTAAGGATTGTTATTTACATTTTTAAAAGTGAGCAAACTAATGATTGAAATGTTCATTATCTTACTGGGAATCCTACACAATAAAGACTGAAAGTATATATTTGCAAGGCAGCATCCTCATCTTTCCTGAATAAACTAAATGCATAAAAATTTGTCATTGAAATAAAGAACATTCAGAATTTAAAAACAAGACTGTAGGGCGCCTGGGTGGCTCAGTTGGTTAAGCGACTGCCTTCGGCTCAGGTCATGATCCTGGAGTCCCTGGATCGAGTCCCGCATCGGGCTCCCTGCTCGGCAGGGAGCCTGCTTCTCCCTCTGACCCTCCCCCCTCTCATGTGCTCTCTGTCTCTCTCATTCTCTCTGTCTCAAATAAATAAATAAAATCTTTAAAAACAAGACTGTAGTTTGCTCTACACTAATATTTGAAGCCTCTTTCACTAGATTTTGAGCCATTTTGATAAATAAGAATTCATTAATTAATTTTTAAGACAAAAGTAAGCTTTGAAATTTAAATTTTATCTTATTTAGAGAAAACACCTATATAATCCTTAGTGTCTATAAAAGATTTTTCTTCAAAGAAAGTTTTTTTTTGTTTTGTTTTGTTTTTATTTATTTATTTGAGAGAGAGAGAATGAGAGACAGAGAGCATGAGAGGGAGGAGGGTCAGAGGGAGAAGCAGGCTCCCCGCCGAGCAGGGAGCCCGATGCGGGACTCGATCCCGGGACTCCAGGATCATGACCTGAGCCGAAGGCAGCCGCTTAACCAACTGAGCCACCCAGGCGCCCCTTCAAAGAGAGTTTTAAGTGTTTTTCTTACTCTTTGTTTTGTATATATGTATATATAACCTCTTTCTGGCAATGGAAAATAGAGATGACATGGATGAATTAAAATCTCCAGATAATCCTCAAAATTAATTTTGATCATAACTTATAAAACTATCGTTTTTATAAAAGAAAATCAACTGATTTAGTTTTCTCTTTTTAACCCATTTATGCCCTTGGTTCAGGATGCCAATAAACAGTAAAATGCTCTTACACATCATTGTGGATATATTTTATATATTTTAACATGAAAGATGGTCTGTAATGGAACTATTGCTGAAATGTCTTGCTTCTAATAGATGAGATATTATGTACATTTTTAGTACTTTGATTTTTTTTAATCAGTCATGCTAATGAAATTATGTTTCTTTTTTTCAGGCATGTTTACATATCACAAGGATTCACACTGCCATTGGTTTAGCAGTTTTAAATGTGATAACTATTCTGAATTCCGATTGGTTGGAATTGTATCCTTTAAACGTTCCACTAGGAGGTGCTAGTACACTAGAGATTTTAAATTTTATCTGAATTTTGGAAAGCTGTTCACATTAAGCCTTTTATTCAGATTTAACATTCTTGTCAAAATTACTAATAGATTTTCAATTATTTGCAGTATCACAGCTGTATGTCACCAGACTTAATTAATTAAAAGGAATTAGGAATTTTTTTATATTTTTCTCTGAAAATATCTCAAAATAAAAATAGTTATTTCCTATTTCATATATTATCTGATTTATCAGAAAATTAGGACATTTTTAAAATTAAAGTATACTTTCCATTCGTAATGAGCTATTTTTCTGTTCTTTCACTTTGTGCTTATTTCGCTTAGTTTAATAAATTGAAATTGTGGAAATGAAATCTAGGTCTTTAATATGCCCTTAACTCTGGAAACGTCCACACAAATTAAAAACTGAATGGAATGGGAATATTGAAAGTATATGGCATTATTGTATAGTGTTTTTAAAATTATATAAATCCCTGTGCCATCCTCTGATCCCTATCAGGTGTAGTGGAGAGGACATTCCTGCATTGGGTAGGGGATTGGAAAAGATACCTGCCACATTAACTTTTTTAATTTTAAGAAATATAATTGTCTGTGGAAGAAAGGAGGGAAGAGTAAATAAATGAGCAAGCACTGGAGATACCTATGTTAAAAGAGGGGAAAATATCCAGCTTTAAAAATGTTTACCATCTAGCTGGGCAGATGACCACCAATTCAAGGTCATCTGATTCATGACTCTTTGACATTAAGTGCTAAGGAGTTCTGAGAAGGAAAAGAGTCAGTGTATTCTTCCCAGACAAGGTAGAGGTTTAAAAATGGAACAGTTCTATCTGATTAGCACAGGGCTGGAGAGAGTAGGACACAGACATAGGAGAATGGCTAGAAACCAGGCTGCATTGACCTGGGCTTGTTACAGAGAAGTGTGCAGGCCCCTTGATTGAAGCAGAGGGCACCCTGAGTTACAGAGGACACCTTGAGCAAAGGAATCAGGAGTGATCTTAGGGCTTGGAATGTTCAGTTGCATTTGTTGAAATAAATCCTGAGGAATGTATATTAAGATTGGGAAAGTGGATGGAAGAAAAGTTAGCAGGGAGAAAACTGCACATTAAGACGGTAAACTACTTTGAAATTTTATATATGTCGTCATGTCCAAAGGTCCAGAGCACCAGGTTCCACAATCTGGAGTGCTCATCAGTTCTTAGACGTCTATATTTATAGTGTTATCTACAGTAATCATTTGTTGAATGTTTCAGTTTCATTGAAGGCCTGGGTCACCAATACTTCTCACTACACTACAAGCTATTTGAATTCCCTGATATATATGTTTGTCATACTTTACATTCTTATCACAGCTTAGATTTGGATGATATTTTGACTTTCTAATATTTATAATGCAGTATTAGATCTTATTTAGCTTAAATCACATTTTTAGAATGGTGCTATCCATAAAATCATAAGTTTACTAATTGGCTTCTTTTGCAGTAGGCACTAGTTTCTATTGAATCATTACCCAAAAGAGTGAGCACATTAAGAATATTTACATATGCTGCATATTTCCAGTTAATTAATTAAATCTAAACTTAAATGATTATAGCCACTACTATCTCATTATTATGTGTATTTATCTCACATGCACACTCACAAAAATACTATAAAAAGTGAGATTGATGCCCAAAAAGCATGATAATGTATAGGAAATATATAGGAAAAATATGACATGATAATGGATTATGATCATGTAAGTAGGTGATAGATCTAACAAAGTGAGAAGTAAAAATTGAGAACACACATTCTATATTGAGAAAATATAGTTGGTTCTGTACATATTTTCACTTTCAGTTTCAGGACCAGGGATTTGTTGTTCTGGTAGTCCTGCCAGCATTGCATTCCTAATACTTCAGTTTTAAATACAGTAAGGCTTCAGAGTTTACAAGAAATGTTATATAGTGAAACCTGTAATAATAATTGTAAAATGTTTTGAAGATTGCATGAAGAGCCATAATATAACAATTTTTTTAAACTAGAAGTGCTTTCACCAAAAGGGCCATTGAAACAGGGTTTTTAAAATCTACCCTGTTTGCACCACCTGATGCCTCAGTGGTCCAGCGGAATTCCCCCATCCTCGTCTCGTCCTTGCTTCAACCAGCACGGGCTGACTTAGTGTGAAATGAAACACTGTAGTCTGCATATGAAACTGCCCTGTGGCAAATCTTACGGGGCTACTTCCTCATCTGCTAAGAACCTGCCTTTAGGGTTATAATTTTTTTTTTTAAGTTTTAATGAAAAATGCTTAGAACTTGTCCCTGTGGTAGATGATCATAAATGGTAACCGTCATAGTATTATGGTCACTATCATTGTTGCTATTATCACAAGGATGGAAGTATATTAGATCTCATTTTCAGTATCTCTCTCTAGAATACACTGCTCGGTCTCTGTTGATACGGTTACCTATAAAATAATATATCTATTCCTTAAATTACTATTAACTTTCATTCTGCCTTGGCAAATTGAAATACTCGTTGTCTTCCAATTTTTAAAAATTATTTTCAGCAATTTATCCAGCCCATATGTTTAGATTTCCTTTTGAGCCTATAAAAGTAATGACTTCTTTAATAACTTGATATAATACTCTTTATTTGACAGCTGAAATATGACATTTAAAACCCCTCTTTCAGCAAATGGATAAGTTACATTCTGCCATATAAGTAATAAATAAAATGTAACTGGGCAGGGTTTATATATATATATAACATCTGTAGTTTTTTTTTTTTTTAAAGATTTTATTTATTTATTTGAGACAGAGAGAATGAGAGAGAGAGCACATGAGAGGGGGGAGGGTCAGAGGGAGAAGCAGGCTCCCTGCCGAGCAGGGAGCCCGATGCGGGACTCGATCCAGGGACTCCAGGATCATGACCTGAGCCGAAAGCAGTTGCTTAACCAACTGAGCCACCCAGGCGCCCACATCTGTAGTTTTTAACCTCAACACTTTGTGTACACTCCAAGTGATAAAAGCCTTTCAAGTATTTCTGTAGGAGAGTAATTGTCTTGTTAGCCTATCAGTAGCGTGTGCGTACATCTGTGCGTATGTGTGTGTAATTGTCCGTGTCCATATGTTTATTTGGTTCAGCTCTCTTTACATAGTCTGTATTTAGTTTTAAAATAGTTAAAATGATAACCAAAATTAGTAGTGTATTCTGCATTGGGTTCTGAATAAATTGCTCCTTCTAATTATAAAATCACCAACATCATTTAAATTTAGAATCAATTTAGAAAGTGTTTTCTTGTATGTCAAATAATTTATGAAATGTCTGAAATTGCTGTCTGTTGTGATCTTAGATAAATTTTCCTGGGGAAATCATCAAATACTATCAACCAACCCCGCCCCCCTTTTCACATGACTTTTGGTAATTAAGGAATTATATTCTGTAAAATAAAGGGAAAATAAAGAAAAAGAAGTATGTGGGATTAATTAAAATCAGTGTTAGGTCTGAAAGAAGTATGCAAGAAATAGACTGATGCATAATTCAGAACTCATTTGTTGTCATGGATTTTATGTTAATGCTTAACATTCAGTATGCATAGCTTATGGGACTAGCTGTTTATAACAGCATTACCTTGGATATTCGTTTCCCCCCCCTGCTGTTACAAGAAATTATTGAGCCCTCCCATCATTCCTAGTGATCAAAATATACCAGTAGGCATCTGCAGTGTGACCACTGACGACTTGTGTCAAATTATGCCTGTAAGTATAAAGTTATTAGCATCTTATTCCTTAATGCTAAATCATCTCTCTTCCACCTGAAGTCTTTCTCCTAATGCTATTCTTGTTTTTAAATATAGTTTCCCTCTACCTATGTTACCCATCTCCTTCTTCATCTAGCTTTCTCCTTCCTCCTAGAGAGAGATCACCCACTTTGCTGCACTCCTAAGCTCTTACAGCATAGCAGAACAGGCTTTGAAATCAGAGAGATAGAGATTAGAATCCAGGCTCTGCCACTTACTAGCTCAGTGAACTTGGCTAAGTTGTTTAACCTTTATGAGCTCTAGTTTCCTTATGGGATCAGTGGGATAACAAAACTTATATACGGAGCAATTATATGAGATAAAAAAGCCCTTAGTACTTGATTACTTCTGTGGATTCTTATTAAGATGATACTGTGCTATATCAGTAACAGTGTCTGCAAAAACATCTCCAAAATAAATACAACAAATGAATTTCATGGTACTGCCTCTTATAACATTCCTCTGTTCAGAAATTAGATTTCTCATCATCAAATTTAATCAAAGATTAAAATTTAGTAGAGGAGGAGATACTATACATACCCTTCTGATAATCCCCTATAATAATATTATTTTTTACAGCTGAGTTTTGATAACTGTTGGTCAGCAGAAAATTCTTGGTAATATCTTTAGCAAGTAGCCTAGATGTGGAGAATCTCTGTTGCTAAGTATTCCTATCTAAATATCCCTGTGTTTTAATGATCCAGGGAGTTTGGTGTAGGAGTTGCCTTCCTGTGGAAGTTGAGAAATCTCTCCAGAACATGTTTGGTTAGAAAACTACTCTTCATACTCCCCAGGGGGTTGATATCAGACATATTTTTGGAAGTTGGGTTTAGGATATTTTCAATTAAGGGCATAAATC
This sequence comes from Neomonachus schauinslandi, assembly GCF_002201575.2. NCBI lineage: Eukaryota > Metazoa > Chordata > Mammalia > Carnivora > Phocidae > Neomonachus > Neomonachus schauinslandi. The sequence goes on from NC_058408.1 coordinate 119,433,920, forward strand.
CACATTTTTTTTTTTAAAGATTTTATTCATTTATTTGAGAGAGAGAATGAGATAGCATGAGAGTGGGGAGGGTCAGAGAGAGAGGCAGACTCCCTGCTGAGCAGGGAGCCCGACGTGGGACTCGATCCCAGGACTCCAGGATCATGACCTGAGCCGAAGGCAGTCGCCCAACCAACTGAGCCACCCAGGTGCCCATAAATCCACATTTTTGTAAGATTTAATAGTGGGGCGCCTCAGTGGCTCAGTCGGTTGGGCATCCAACCCTTGATTTTGGCTCAGGTCATGATCTCAGGGTCATGAGATCGAGCTCTGAGTGGGGCTCTGTGCTGGATGTGGAACTGGCTTAAGATTCTCTCTCCCCTTCCCCCCCCAGGTGCCCCCCCCCCCCCCCCCCCCCCGGAGCATGCACACTCTCTCAAAAAGAAACAAAAAACAAAACAAAACAAAAATGACTTAATAGTTAGAAAAATAGTATGATGTGAGAGTGCACAAGTTAATAGAGTGGACTCTGATTAAGAAACTGAAAGTTTGGGGTGCCTGGTGGCTCAGTTGGTTAAGCGTCTACCTTCGGCTCAGGTCATGATCCCAGAGTCCTGGGATCGAGCCCCGCATCGGGCTCCCTGCTCGCTCGGCAGGGAGTCTGCTTCTCCCTCTCCCACTGTCCCCTGGCTCGTGCTCTCACTCTCTCTCAAATCATAAATAAAATCTTTAAAAAACAACAATGACAACAAAGTTCTCCCTTCTATAGTCTTGTATCTGCAGCACACTAGCTATGACTCTGGATTATTCACTTAATTTTCTTACCTGTAAAATGTTGGGAATAGACTAATCTCTGAGTACCATCTCATTTTAGATTTTTGTAATTTTTTTAATTGCACATATTAAGTTTCTGTCAAATTTTTTACCAATTTTCTAATTTTATTACTAGTTTTTGCCAATAAATTGCCTAATTTTATGATTAAAACTATTCAAATTTGACTCATTTAGAGCCAGCTTTTTTTTGGTTAATAATGGATATTTTATGAATGACTACACTGAAATATTATTTTATATTATGGAGCTGAAGTTTTCACTGTGCTAATTTCATATTCTTATGTTGGCCCTTTAATAATGAATCAAGATTCCTACAGCGTGGTGCTAATAAATGCAGTAATATTCCACTGTTTCCTTAGACAAACCACCAGGATGGTCCTGCGGCAACAATAAGAAATCTTCCCAACCTTAACTTTGTGAAAATTACTCTTGAGGGTTTTAGTTCAGAACAGAGGAGACTCGAGCATATCCTTGAATCAGCAACTGTGATATCTCTTCTGCTTAAGTCACTCCCAAATATGTTGTATTAAATAAGGCCAGGAAGGGTATTCAAATGGTGTGTAAAAACAGTATTCAGTATATTCACACACTCTTTATCTAATTATAGGTTTACAAAATCCTAAAAAGTTTATACAGGTAATTAATAGTATTTTAGAAATAGCATATTACAGTTAAGAGTCTAAGATTGACAATATAGGTAAACAAAAAAAAAATTCTCAACAAAAATAGGAGTTTGAAAATACAAAGTCTGGAAATAAAGGGCCTATAATCCCAAATAAAACAGATCTGAATACATAACTTCATAACCTATTGACTTTGTATTTTGTCATTAAAAATTTCATCTCTGAAAGATGATGGTAAGTCCTTTCCCCTGGGTTCACCTAGTAGTCTCTGGAGTTCTTAAAAATTGCAAACTCCCAATTATAATTTTCAGCATTCATGATTTTTATTAATAATTGAAGCAAATGATGACAGTCATACCATATCTATGCCAGCCTAGATTTGTATAAAAATTTCTGATTTTAACAGAATGGAAAATTTATTATGTATTTAAGATCATTCTATGCTGTTGTTTACCTTTTCCTCTAATAGTTAAAAATAAATTAAAACTTTAATTTTGTTCATAAAACCTGAAAAATATCTTTAGATATTGGGTCAGTTTTTCTGTTTGTAAATCTTTGTTCACGGATATCATGAGTTATAGGAAAATACTACTTCTGCTGTTCCCAACTCTGGGGGGAAGAGAAGGGCACTGTAACCGAAATGTAGAAACCATGTGCCATGTATGAACTGTGTTTTGATACTTAAAAGATGAATCCTAAGACAGCAGATTTTTTAAGAATATACGTTGAAAAATACTACGAATTCATAAATAGTAATGTTGCTGATAGCAGTGAATTATGATGGAGACTGTGCTCTTCACTCACTGCATAAGAACAGATTCGAGTTATGCCTCTGTCATTTGAACTGGATGTTTTCCTCTTACGTGACCTCCCGAGTTTTTCCAAGCCTTTCACGTGGTAGAAATCATTAACAAACATTTTGTGCCCTGGAAAAATATATCCCAAATATTATCTTTAGTTCAAAATCTGAAAGAGTATATCTACTCTATCTCACATGAGTTCACTATGGTAGATCTGCTTAACTATTTTAGGTAATATTATTTGATTAAAAACACAGGTAACAGATTTCTTTTTACAGGAGTTGGCCCATGGGTTAAGTGAACTCCTATCCTATGAAGGCAATGTTGAAGAAGATTTCTATTCGACATTCCAGGTACCGTTAAGGGCAAATAGCTTTCTGTTAACTAGGTATTTCATATATGAAAAATGCCATTTGTTATTCAATATCTATCATTAGAAAAGAGGAACGAGGATTAATCAACACACACCATCCCTTATCATAAAGGGTCTTAACCTGATAATGCAGAGACAATACCGCAGACACGTGTAGAGGACCAGTCAAGGAAAGTGCCTAAAGAAACTCCCCAAGGGTGCAGGTACTCTGCTAGGCACCTGGCATATTGACTTAATTCAGCTACCTTCTCAGAGCTTTTCAGCTTCTAAAAAATAAGCCTCTCCTGTAGCTTCAGTACAAGAAGTTAGGAGCAGAAACTAATGGATCAGACCAAAATGGTCTCATTTCCTCTCCCCTAACAGTAATTGGGAGATGGAAGTCAGAGTAATCCACAGAGCTCCAAAGACCTGAGTATTATCTAAACGGCCACATAAGTCGATGAACAGCAGTAAGGTATTCAGCTGTGCTCCACAGAGAGGGTTAAGTCCCTGTAGTTTGTATGGGGGGGGGTGGGGAGAGGCATGTTCTTAAATTTTTACAAACCTGTTCATGGAAGCCTATTATTATATTAACCATACCAATAAATATCTTGTGTTGGAATCTCCCAACAGGTTTTTCAAGAAGAATTTGGAATAATTAAATCCTACAATTTAAAGCCAGGTGGTGATAAAATTCCAGTTACCAATCAAAATAGGAAAGGTAGGTAGACACCATTTCTTAATTGAAATGCATGAATATTTATCATTTACTTTTACTGTTTAACGGATGTAAAATTGCTTTCCAGAATATGTGCAGCTTTATATTGACTTTCTTCTCAACAAATCCATCTATAAGCAATTTGCTGCATTTTATTACGGATTTCATAGTGTGTGTGCTTCAAATGCCCTGATGGTGAGTTTAAAACTAAATTATGCTTTCAATTAGATTTTGTAATACTATAATATTGACAGATAAGTCCTTAAATAGATAAGCTTCTAAAATAGAAAATATTTTTTACTTTTTAAAGGTAGAGCTAGAAGTAAAAATAGCTTTCTCATTTCAGCCTTAATTCTGTAATGGGAGAAAAGCCCAGTCAACTCCCTTTTTCTTTCCTTGAGCTCTGTCTTATACTATGTCTTTTGGGGCTTTAAGAATTTTCCTTAAGAGTAGATGAAGAGATCCCATAGGCTCAAGTTCTTAATACTGAGGGACAAAGCCCAGAAAACAGAGTTAACATGTAAGCCCCGGGGCCGAAGCCACAACTTCTGATTAAGGAACATATTTATAACTGCTTCCTGTTGCAACTCTGAGTTACCTTTTACCCATAGGAAGTAGTTTGTCCTCAGAGTCATGATGAACTCTGGTTGGTCTGACATGCCTTAGCCAGGTGAAGGTGGGTCAGTACCATTTAGCACACCATGGCAGATAAAAGTCAGTGAGAGTCTTCTCAAGAAGCCCTGCTCTCCCCCAGCTACGCAGGGGGCACTAGTCATGCCACGTGCATCTCCCCTCAGTTTTAGTATGTGCGTTTGGAGGAAGGTCTTCCATCTGAGTTATTGTTACAGGAGAGAACTGGTTTTAAGGTAACCTCTGTCACGTTTTTGTTGTTAAAAACACCTTTGAAAAAGGAGCACTTACATTGAGCTCTAACTGGGTTTTGTCTGTGACACGCTGCTACTTGTGGGGGTGGAGGGAGGGAAAATAAGAATTAAATGGCACAGCATGGTCTCTGTTCTTAAGTTTTAATCTCTTTAGGTGAGGGACAACTTACGTAGGTGAAAAAACCAGTGAACTACACGAGGCAGACTATAACCAAGTACCCAAACTCTACAGTGCCCCTGGGAGGCATGTGGTCTATTGGAAGGAGGCTGGAATAAGCTAAGAGAGTTTCAAGCAGGCCTGAGGGGGCGGGGAAGAGTTGTCATTTGAATTCATGCTTAGTCATCTGCTTGTTTTTCTGGCAAACTGCTAATTACTATTTGCAAAGGGGAGAGCCTGATAGTTTGACAAGATTTATAAATTTTCAGGAGCAAAAATATCTTAACCTCAGGAGAAAACTAAAAATGGAGATTTTTCCTTAATAAAAATGGCTTGGTTTACTATAAAGAAGTCATATGTTTTGTAATTTGATTCAGTGAAGATAGTTCCAATTTCATTTTTTTAATCATCACTTTTTATTATCATTTTTGGAAAATAATTATTGGCAGCTGCTTCGTCCAGAAGAGGTTGAAATTCTAGTCTGTGGAAGTCCCGAACTGGACATGCATGCTCTGCAGAGAAGTACTCAGTATGATGGCTACGCAAAAACAGACTTAACTATAAGGTTAGCGCATTCTACTTCTGAGAGTCAGCTTGCCGGAGAGGGGATGAAAGAGAGTGTAACTTATTTGTATCATTTATAATCTTTGAATCAAGTAAGTTAGCTGAAATATTGTAGAGTCCCACACTGCCTTATTTTATCTTTAGAAAGTAATGTGAGAATATTAAATATGAAATCACTTAGCAGTCCCCTTGGGAGAAAGTGATATAAATAAGTTTCTACAGAAGTATAGAGATTCGTTTTTAAATCTTTTTTTAGAGAGAGAGCGTGTGAGCTGGGGTGGGGCAGTGATAGAGAGAGAACCTTAAGCAGGCTCCTCACCCAGCGCAGAGCCCAACATGGGGCTCGATCTCATGACCCTGAGATCATGACCTGAACCAAAATCAAGAGTCAGATACTTACCCTACTGAGCCATCCAGGTGCCCCAAGATTTTACTTGTTTAAAAAATGACTTGGGGGGTGCCTGGGTGGCTCAGTCGTTAAGCGTCTGCCTTCGGCTCAGATCATGATCCCAGGGTCCTGGGATCGAGCCCCACATCAGGCTCCCTGCCCAGCGGGAAGCCTGCTTCTCCCTCTCCCACTCCCCCTGCTTGTGTTCCCTCTCTCGCTGTCTCCTCTCTCTGTCAAATACATAAAATAAAATCTTAAAAAAAAAAAAAAAATGACAGGTTCTAGAATTTCAGGGATGCTATACTAAATAAATAGCATTTTACTAGCATTGTGCTGAAAAAAATAAGGCTTGTAAATTATAGAGGAGAAAAATGGCTTTTGTACTATCTACTGTTGGACTACTTTTATAATTCTATAAAGATGTTACTTTTGGGGTGCCTGGGTGGCTCAGTTGGTTAAGTGTCTGACTCTTGATTTCAGCTCAGGTCTTGATCTCAGGGTCTTAAGCTCAAGCCCCGCATTGGGCTCCATGCTGGGCATGGAGCCTACTTAAAAAAAAAAAATGTTACTTTCATAATAATGTTAGTCAAAAATCTAATTCATATATAGAAGCTTGTCGTTCCTTAACTTCACATTAAGGGCTATTATGTATGTTTAAGGGAAGTTTTTTTCCTTAGAGCTTACTTTATGTTACTTTATTCTGATCTGCAGGATTTTTGACAAGACATTTTATATAAATTTCCTTTGGTGTTCTTTAGATATTTTTGGGATGTTGTGCTTGGATTTCCTCTTGATCTTCAAAAGAAGTTGCTACATTTTACTACAGGAAGTGACAGAGTACCTGTAGGAGGAATGGCTGACTTGAACTTTAAAATCTCAAAGAATGAAACTTCTACTAACTGGTAAATTTCCAGATTGTAATTTTATTTTTAATCTGTAGGTTTTGCTAATAATAATATGTTTGGAATTAGAGGATTCTTTCAATCAGAAGTCATTTTTGTAGGAAAAAAATCTTGGGAGTAAATACAACCTTGAAATGAGAGAGAGTATGCATTAAAGTTCTCTATTCATTTTTGAGACTTACCAATACCAATAATTCCTTTCTGTCAACTTTTTACTTTGCTAAGTCAACTGCTTTGTAGTCTCTTTTAGAATCTAGCTGGCTTTTAGTTGTACATTGTATAATGTTCATTCTTATTTAAAGGTGTTTTTTATTAAAAATATTAAGGTGAGTTTTTTGGCTTGTATTTTAGTTAGTACAAGAAATCCTCTAGTTAGTAGTCCTCTTTTTTTTTTAATCTAGTGTGCTTTGCATATGAAAGTAATAATGATGGCTTTGAATGATGGCTTTGTTTTCTAATATTATTGATGCGTTGATGCTGATCTACTTGTTTTCCCAAACACCTTACAATTTCTAGAGCTGATTTGAGTAGACGCTGCTTTTATTAGAATCATAGTTTTCTCCCACCCAATATATTCCCTGAGCTTTGTCAGCTCTTCCTTTCATTTTAGACCTGGACTCTGTCCTTTCCTTTCCCACGGCCACCACCCTGGTGTAGTTGTTTTTAGCCTCATTCCTAGCTTATTGAAATAGCCTTCTTCCTGGTCTACTTGCTCAGATTCTTCCCTTTTTAATTATTTTATCTTATTAAATTCATTTTCCTTAAAACTGCTTTGCTTATGGTATTTCCTTGGGCCATAATAGCTTTATTACTGCTCTCCTTCAGTTTAAGTTCTAGACTCTAGAGCCTGTCCGATAAAGCTCTACAGTCCTCTCCCCAAGATTACATAGCAGTTTTCCTTTCTTGTCATGCTCTAGTCAGCAGGCTATTTTGCTATTCCTTAGACACATTTTGTCCTTTCCTTTTTCATACTTTAAGTGGTTCTTTCAACACATGACATTCACTTGCTGTATCTCCACTCAAGAAAGTTCTACCCCTCCTTAAAGACCCAGTTTCCCATCAACTTCCTCCGTAAAGCCAAAAATCATCATTCCTTTGATTCACTTCTCAAATATTTTATAGAAATCCTATGTCACTTAGCATCTTGCACCTTTATCTTAGTCATTTAGCCCCTCAAGGCAGAGGCCATGCCTTATACATCTTTGTATTCTTCAAATAGCCACACACATATTAGGTGCTCAATAAATGTTTCTTGAATGAATATTTCAGTCAACATCAACATTATATTAAAATACAAAACAAATATTTATATACGTATATATATAATTAAGAAATGTCTAAATAAGATTTACATTGAAAGACCTAAAATGAAAAAAAATTCAAAAGAAGCTTTTTTTAAGGTTATACGCTTATTTACTTAACAGAAATTAGTTTTTCAAAATATTGACAAACAAAAATATTGTCAATTTAAAAAGAGTAACCTGAGGGGTGCCTTAGTGGCTCAGTTGGTTAAACGCCCAACTCTTGATTTTGGCTCAGGTCTTGATCTCAGTGTCGTGAGTTCAAGCCCCTCATTTGGCTCCACACCCAGCGTGGAGCCTACCTTAAAAATAAGTAAGTAAGTAAATAAGTAAATAAATAAATAAATAAAAAGGATAATGTGAGTAATGTAATTTAATACAAAAGTGATATTACACGTGGAGCCTACCTTAAAAATAAGTAAGTAAGTAAATAAATAAATAAATAATAAAAAGGATAATGTGAATAATGTAATTTAAGACAAAAGTGATATTACACCTAAACTTTTCCTATTGTTATTTCAGAGATTATTTTGTTTTATTTTGTTTTTTGTTTTTTTTTTTTTAAAGATTTTATTTATTTATTTGAGAGAGAGAGAGAATGAGAGAGAGCACATGAGAGGGGGGAGGGTCAGAGGGAGAAGCAGACCCCCTGCCGAGCAGGGAGCCCGATGCGGGACTCGATCCAGGGACTCCAGGATCATGACCTGAGCCGAAGGCAGTCGCTTAACCAACTGAGCCACCCAGGCGCCCCTCAGAGATTATTTTGTAAGCACATGTGGTTTAGGCATGAATCTTCCACAACTCTAGGATTTGCAATAGGACATTCACATAGATTAAATATAGTTGTCCATCAAAGATGTGTACATCACCATTGTAGATCCACTAGATTTTTGTTAAATAAGAATGTTAAATTTTTACATGGTAACAGTATTGGTGTGAGGTAAGGCTGATCTGGGTTTGATTAATGGGTCTACAACTTCACCAGCTCTATGGCGTTGAACAGATTACTTAACCTGTATGTTCCCATGTTTAGTTTCCCTCATCAGTAAAATGAGGATAACAAAAACCACTTTTTAAGTTGCTTTGAGGCTTAAATTAAACACTGCATATAAAAACACTTAGCACAATGCTTGTCGTAGACCAAGCACTCAGTAAATGCAAACTGATTGTAATAATTTTAAATCTTTTAAAACAGGGCTGTCAAAGTTTAGTTTTTAATCCTACAAACTTGTTTGAAAATGTTCTTTTCTCTGGCACATTCCCCATTTTTATTCACTGACTTCTCCAATGGCTGTTTTGATGCTGCAAAGGTCCTAACGTCTGCAGGATGAAGGAAGGGCCTAGGAAAAGGGTAGCAATCTAGAGTGCAGATAGACAGTGTCATCAGGGAGAAGCTGGGGCTGGTCCAGAAGGTGCAGAGGATGGATGCCGCATGTGCCTGAGGGCAGCAGCACTGAAAGCACGGGCGTCAAGTATCCAGGAATGTTCTTTTTATTATTTTTGGACAGTCAAGACAAATAATAATAACAGTTGTATTATCCACTATTCTGCCGCGTGTTTTATGCGCATAGCTCTTTAAATCTTTTAAACAACCCACTTGGATAGTTTACCCTGTGGTGACAAGGACACTGAGACGTGGAGACATGAAGCCACTCGAACAAGATCCCACAGCCAGTAAGTTGGGGAACCAGCATTCAAATTCAGATCTGCCTCCAACAGTAAAGCCTCTGGGATGCAAGTTTCACAAGAGCACAGGGACATTGGCCGTCTGGTCTGTAAACCCAGCCCCCGTGTCTAGAACAACGGTGCCATTACATAGTGGGTGCTCTTTAAGTATCTGTTCAGTGAAGGAATTAAGGAGTCGCCTCTCGGCATAGCGAACTAGATTTGAGTCGGCCATGTTTGATAGTAGCTTTGCGCTGATCCAGTGTGTATTGTGAGACTTAGTATCGCTAAAAAAAAATTTTTCCCCTAGGTTGCCTGTGGCCCACACCTGCTTCAATCAACTTTGCCTTCCCCCCCTACAAGAGCAAAAAGGACCTAAAACAGAAATTGATCATTGGAATTTCAAATTCAGAAGGTTTTGGACTTGAGTAACCTAGAAGACTTGAAATACATTTTATATGTAGCATTCACTTCCCTCTTATTGTGCCTTTAACCTTTTCATGTCTCTGTCCCACAGCACCTTGACAAAGCTCACCAACTTTAAAATACTGATTTTTTTTTAAATCAAATATGAAATATGTTCAGTGGGGGAGGCATGATTTTCTAAAAACACAGAAATTGCTTGAGGAGAAGACCAGATGGCAGAGACAGGTGTGGGTCCAGCCCTTCTTTTTTATAGCACTTTATGAGTCTCCATAGGTCGTTTCTCACAGGTGCTCCACTGGGAAAGCAAAGCGCAGTGAAGAACGCGCTGACCGCATAGTGGCGCCCGGTGGGGCCCGGTGGCACACACAGCTCCGTTCTCGTTCGTGCAAGGCATGTAGCCATATTTTCATATAGAGGTAAACAACAACAGCATAAATGCTGTTTACAGGGTTTGTTTCTTTTTGATATACTGGCTTTGGTCCTATAAGATTCTTTTCAACTGTTGCTGAAAAGCATGTAAATAACTACATATTAGCCTGAGAATAATGGGATTTTGATAGTGCCATTTATTGCTAAAAGATTTATTTTTACAAAGTAAATTCAGGGTTTTAGATGTGTGTACAGCTTTTACAAATCAATAAAGATGATTGTACAAGAGTGTTAACTATTTTCAGACTAATTGGATTCGAGGTTCTGTTCTTTTAAGTAATGTTAGTCTGCATGCACATTGGCAGTAAACTAGTTACTTTGAGTATTCTGTAATATTTGTATAATGATCATTTCTTCTTAAGGGTCAGAACATTAGAGGGGAAATCAGATCTAACTAACTGTTGATAAATTAAGTCAATTACAAGCACAAAAGAACTGTTTTTATATATAATTTGATTGATGTACAAGGCTTATTTCTAATATTTTTTGATTACCAGTTGTACTGAAGCACTAATTTTGGGGAAAGGCTAGGATAAGATATTTGACAAAAGTGAATACAATAATAACATCTGTGTCAAAATGATATAGCTTGGTGTAAAAATAAAGTTCAACATTTTGGCCAAAATGTTTGTATTTCACTGGATTCTGAATGTAGTAAATTCAAAAGTACCCTTTTTGGAGTTTCTCAATAAGTAGCATGTAAAAAGAAACTACATTTTAAGTCAGACTGTAAATGGTTTTCTTTTTATTTACAGCAAATGAAGCAGTTTTATTGGCATGTTACAAATATTTCAGAATCAAGACTTCTTTATTATACTTTGATAGCTTTCCTTCAGGAAACTCTGAAGATACATTTGCAATAATAATGAAGCCAGCATTTAGTACCAGCATATGGTTCACAGGCAAATAATACTGTCCCCCGGTTTTTTCCTAGTTACACTGTTTTCTTATTGCTATGCTTCCTACACTCAACCAGCAGAATTCTTTTCGGGTGGAGGAACGAATCAACTCGTTCTCCTGTAGGGCTGGGGCCAATTCGCGAATCTTTGAGGAATAGGAATTCCTTCGTTTACTGTTCCCCTTGCGAAGGAAGTGACTCTGCTTTTCCACTGGGTGTACTATGTAAAGGATTTTTCTTCTTAAAAATCGTGGAAAAGCCTAAGAGAGTTAAAGGCATGTTGGTTTTGTTTTGTTTGCTCTGTTTCTTATCCATCTGCGAATAAAACTGCTTCTCTGTTAGACTGCTTGGACTAGAACGTAGGTTACTACTTACTAATAAGCACAAAAGAATCACGTATAAGAAATCAGATTTAAGTGTTTTAAATAAAACAGAGTTTTTATTTGGTAGAGACGGAAAAATTGTGTTGGCTTGGTCTGCATGTTTAATGATGTGCTTGTTTATCGATAGCTCTGTCACTTTTAAGTAAGTACACAAGCAAGCCAAATTTTTACATGACAAAGTCCATAAGGAACTAGAAAATTATTGTTGTCTGTTGTTATTAAGTTGAAATTTGTAACCATTTGTCACTTAATTACACATTGCCTTTATTTATTTATGTTGGTTTTGGTTTACAGTGTAATAATACCTCATTTTCTAAAAAAAAAAAACAAAACCACTACTGTCCTATTTCATTAATTTAAATAGCTAGAAAATTCATGTAGTTGCTTTTTTAAATATAATCTGTTAAGGAAGTCTTGATTTTTATATCTGCCACAGTAAATTAAAGCATTGTGCAGTATTTATCAGTATTTACAAAATGTCCTGTCCTTTTTAAATCTTTGCTTAATCATATTTTTGTCTGTATGATCAAAAGTTTTTAACAGTCTGTCTTTTTTGTACAAATCTGTATTGTATTAAGTTCATTTCTGGATAAAATTTTTCAAATATTAAAGTTATACAATCAGTCAGGCTTCAGCTCAATTTTTTAACATTAGGCAATTAATTAAAACCATAAGTTAAAAATATCTTATAAAAGCAAACTGTTCTCTTCATTACACTGTCTCTTAAACTAGTGCTTAGGAAAATTGCTAATACATAGAGCTTCAAAAGATACGTGTTGATGTTGACACCAAATAAAATCAACTCCTTTCACATTATTTTCTGTATGAAGTAATGTCTATCCAGTGTCTGGATGGTCACAGACCATTCTGTCAAATGAACGTTAGAACGTCATGGAGGCCACCCAGAAAGGAACCAAGTATGACATTTCATTGGCCAACTTCAGATCTTAAGTATTCTTCCCCAAAACCATTAGTTTGGCCTTCCTCCCCTTGCCCACATCTCCTATGCTTAAGGAAAAGAAAGAGGAGATTATGAGAATGTAGGGGAGAATGTCATGAGTGATTCATGGAAGAAGAGAGCTGACTGATTCATGGAAGATAGGCAGCTGGGAGGGAGGAAGGAACACCAGGGTGGGTTTTCCCAGTGGCAAATACACGATCAATTCACCCAGATGGCCACACAGCCTTTGGTCCGGTGTGGTGGTTACGAACAGCGCTTTGGAGCCAGACTGCCTGGGTTTGGGTTTGCTCTTCACTAGTTGTGTTAGGCCAGTTACTTACTCTCCCCCGGCCTCAGTTACCACATGAAAATAATTTGTAAATGGAAACGAAGCTCCCTATCTCGTAGGTGGGCTTGTAGGAGGATTAAATGAGTCGATGTGTGTAAAGCACACATGTGGCATATGGTAAACAACATGATGGGTGCAAGAGGCAGCATGGTGCTAATGTGATGACGTCATAAAACCACGGCTTCTGCAGCCTTCTGGAGGTTTTTGACTATCAGACACTGGGGACAACCACAGGTAAAGAACACAAAGTGCTTCTGAGGCATTAAAATTGTGTTAGGAGACTATTTCTTATTCTAGAAACAGTGCTTTAGAATTTCTCCTTGTAGATGTCTCACTAGGCAAGGGTTGTTTTTTTTTTTTTTTGCATCCATGTCTCTGTGTTCTATTTTTTTATTTAAATTCAATTAATTAACATATAATGTATTACTCGTTTCAGAGGTAGAGGTCAGTGATTCATCAGTCTTGTATAATACCCAGTGCTCATTACATCACGTGCCCTCTTTAATGCCCGTCATCCCCTTATCCCACCTCCCCCCCAGCAACCCTCAGTTGATTAAGTCTCTTACAGGTTTTCTCTCTCTCTGATTTCGTCTTTTTTATTTTTCCCTCCCTTCCCCTGTGATCCTCTGCCTTGTTTCTTAAATTCCACATGAGTGAGATCATATGATAATTGTCTTTCTGTGACTGACTTATTTCACTCAGCATAATACCCTCTAGTTCCATCCACATCACTGCAAATGGCAAGATCTCATTTTTTGATCGCTGAGTAGTATTCCATTGTATATATACACCACCTCTTCCTTATCCATTCATCTGTCGATGGACATCTCGGCTCTTGCCACAGTTTGGCTATTGTGGACCTTGCTGCTATAAACATTGGAGTGCAGGTGCCCCTTCGGGTCCCTACATTTGTATCTTTGCGGTAAATAGTAGTGCAATTGCTGGGCCATAGGGTAGCTCTATCTTCAGCTTTTTGAGGAACCTCCATACTGTTTTTCCAGAGTGGCCGCACCAGCTTGCATTCCCACCAACAGTGTAAGAAGTTCCCCTTTTTGATACTCTCTTTTAGATGGTTCTATTCTTCAGTTCTTGAAGTACTAATTCTTGTATTTCTCTCTTTTTTTATAAAGATTTAAATTTTTTTAAGATTTCATTTATTTATTCATGAGAGACAGAGAGAGAGAGGCAGAGGCAGTGGGAGAAGCAGGCTCCCTGAGGAGCAGGGAGCCCAGTGCAGGACTCGATCCCAGGACCCTGGGATCATGACCTGAGCCGAAGGCAGATGCTCAACGACTAAGCCACTCAGGTGCCCCTAATGCTTGTATTTCTTCATCTGCTGGATCTCATAGTGATTTGTTTCCTTGTGTGATTTGTGATTTTGTATTTTTGCATGTTCTGTTTACTTTCAGGTTCTGAATCGTGCAAATGCCCTAGCAGAGTAGTTCCATGTTGTTCTCAGCCAAGGCCCTCCAGGTTTCCCACACCAATTTTTATATTAACTTCTTGGACTTCTTTTCCACTTGTGTAAATGTGGACCCCCTCACCTGTAGTGGGTTTATGAGTAGAATTTTTCTATCCCCTTTTCATAGACATAGCAACCCTTTTATTTTTTTTAAAGATTTTATTTATTTGTCAGAGAGAGAGCACACAAGCAGGGGGAGTAGCAGACTGAAGGAGAAGCAGACTCCCCACCGAGCAGGGAGCCTGATGTGGGACTCGATCCCAGGACCCTGGGATCACGACCTGAGCCGAAGGCAGATGCTTAACTGACTGAGCTACTCAGGCATTCCTATAGCAACCCTTTTAAACTCTAGGCTTTATGAAGTGGCCTGAGGCATGTCTGCTGAACTCATGTTCACTGAAATTCCTTACAGGTCTCATCACCCCCATGAGTCACCTAATCCTGCTTACTGCTTTCAGCTTTTCATTTCTTCCTCGTTTCCTATAACTGATAATTTCCCTTGCTTTCAATCTTGGACATTTATATTTTAAGATTTTTGTAGATATGTTCCAAAATTTATAAAATTCTATTATAGTCAATGGCCTCTTCCATTTCAGCCTAGCCTATATAAGCATGGCCCTTGGTTCTTTTTACCTCATCCAATTTGTGAAACTTCGAAATATATGGTTTCCTGTAGATTATTTGCACCAAGCCTTATTAATTTATTAACTTAATACTTTTTTTTTTTAAGTAGGCTCCATGCTCAGTGTGGAGCCCAACACAGGGCTTGAACTCAGGACCCCAACATAAAGACCTGAGCTGAGATCAAGAGTCACATGCTTAACCGACTGAGCCACTCAGGTGCCCCAATAATTTAACACTTTTTTAGGAAGTGACTATTATATCAGCTAGAGGCTGATGTTTAGCTCCATACACCACTTGTTTATTCTTTACAAACATAAGAAGCAGTTGTGATTCTGAATACTTTTGAAGCACTAAAATGTGTATGTGTATTATAACAAGGAAACACATCCAGGATTTTCACAGCAATTATACAAGTCAATGTTTTCATGCCATTTAGATATTATAACTGAACCCATGGGTAGACAGACAATAGGAGCATTAATCCCCATTGAGTTTAGCTGCTGGGTTTTCCAGCAACACAACTTGGTTTTTTCCATGTGCACACATACCCACACATACCCACACACCCACACACGCAAATCACAATAGAAAAAATCTAGAATTATTTCAGTAGAATTTCTCAAGGAGCGCAGTCTTGTGCTATGTTTCCACTCATGTAGGCCACCTCTCAATAGGCCTTCCTTACTTGTCTCTGTCACTGGCAATCTTACTCTCCTGATTGACTTGGCTTGTAAATGGTGGTCTCATTTCAAATTTTCCTTCTCTTCAACCTCCTATCAGCAAGCTTCACCTTTATGATGTTTCTCCAATATGACCCTTCTTTCTACTCCATTCCTACAGCCTCCTCCTTGGTTTAGTCACTCAACCCTTAATAACTAACTGGCCTCCCTGACTGTAGACTTACTCTTCCCCCATTTATCTGAAGGCTCCTCAGTTAATCTTTATAAAATTCTGTTCTTCTCATGCGCCTTGCTATCAAGTGTCTAAGGTATATCTGGTGCTGACCTGACCACCTTCCAACTCCAGAGCCTAACATGGGTTCCGCTTCTATTTTGCATTTTCCCCAACACCAACTTCCAAGAGGATAGCTCCTTTACTGAACGCCCCTCCTCAGTCCCATCCCTGCTCAGCCTAGTGTTTCTGAGGTCCTCTTCAGTGGCCCCTCTCCCACCAACCAACTCCTCCCTGGGCTCTACCCCAAATCAGCTCACATCTCCTGCCGTCCATAGCCTCCCAGACTAGAACTTTCTCTCCCCTGCCAAACCTTGCCCTGAACCATTACTAGCCCCCAAACAAAAAAGCTAGCTGGAAGGCAAATCGCACTCTTTTTCACACCATCCTACCTATCTATCTTCATTTCTCGGGTGGCACTTAGTGTTTTCAAACTGGTGTGTGATTCAATAGATGGGTATCAGCAGCTTGAGAACAGAAGTTATTTCCTGTGTCCCCACCTAGCACCTAGCACAGTGCTGGGTCAGTAAACTCAGATAAAATCCTACCTGACTTGACTTGACTGGGCAGGTGGAACAGTCATCCCATCAGTGGAGTGAACCAGAGAACTACTTACCCCTGTTTGGGTTAAGTAGTTCATCATTAATCATAGCCTATTGTCCTGACTCACACAAACCAGTTCGCACCCCGGCTGTCAAGACTCCACTGTGTCAGCCTTGGGGAAACACCTTCCGAACCCCCACCTACCCCATGCTCCCATCAGCCTGAGCCTACCTTTCCACTCCAAACTACATGGAGCCTGAGCTTGCCTGCCTCCAATTACCAAGTGGCTCATGACCAAACGAAACAAAATCAATGAGCAGTGGCGGTCATCGTACGTTAACTGTGAAAGGGAAACAAAATGCTTGCAAAATAATTCTGTGGTATAATCCAAATTTTGGTTATGTGTGTATGTATATTTGTGAATGTGTATGTGTGTGTGTGTGGCTGTGTGTGTACGTAAATGCATATATATGTGTGTGTATGTTCTGAAAGATTATATTGCACTTTGCTAATAGTAGTTATCACCGGGATTATGCATGATTTTACTTTTGTCTTTTTGCTTGTGTGTGTTTAATTTCTTTGCAATGAACACTTTGTAATAAGGAAAAAACTTAATTTTTTAAACCAGTTATCCAATACTCTAAGCATCTATACAAAAAGATGTATATTGATTGATCACCTATGGTGTATGAGACATTTTATGTACACCATTTCACATTTCATTTAATCTTTACAACAACAGTATAAAATTGATAAGAAAATTGAAACTCAGAGAAGTCTAGACTTTTGCCCACTTTTGCTCATGTCTGTCTGACTCTAAACATCATGATTTCCCATTTCAAATGCTTCCCCAAACCAGTGAGGCTTTCCAGAAACGCCTGAGCTTAAACTATGCTGCTAGAAGTGGACAAAATATTTTCTCATTGATTGGCCCAGGAGACAGTCAATCTGTGTTCTCATCCTAAACCTGACACTTAGTGGCTGTGTAACCTTAGATGATTTCTTTATTCGCCTCCCTTTTGTCTTAAAAAAAAAAAAAAGACAGGGGCGCCTGGGTGGCTCAGTTGGTTAAGCAACTGCCTTCGGCTCAGGTCATGATTCTGGAGTCCCGGGATCGAGTCCCGCATCGGGCTCCCCGCTCAGCGAGGAGCCTGCTTCTCCCTCTGACCCTCCCCCCTCTCATGTACTCTCTCTCATTCTCACTCTCTCAAATAAATAAATAAATCTTTAAAAAAAAAAAAAAAAAAAAAGACAAATATTCTTGGAATTTTAAAATATAGTACAGAATAATAATTTCCTCTGGGTCAAGAAAGATATTTTGTCTATAATAATGCCTTAGGAAACCATGATAGTGAAACACTATACATCTGATCACCTGGAATATAGACAAAGAGTATTTCTGGGGAAACTTACAGCTCTAAATATTTTTAATGCCAAAAGATAAATTCATTAGGGGCGCCTGGGTGGCTCAGCCATTAGGTGTCTGCCTTCGGCTCAGGTCATGATCCCAGGGTCCTGGGATTGAGTCCCACATCGGGCTCCCTGCTTGGCGGGGAGCCTGCTTCTCCCTCTCCCACTCCCCCTGCTTGTGTTCTGTCTCTCGCTCTTGCTGTCTCTCTTTCAAATAAATAAATAAAATATTTTTAAAAAAAGATAAATTCATTAATTCGACAAGTAAAATTTCAGTGAGGGGGTGGGGAACAAAGAAAAATAAAGAGAAAAATATAAAAGCATTGATAAATAAATTAAAAAGCATAAAAACAGTATAATTGAGACATTAACCCAAAAGCAGTTCCCTTAAAGAGGCTGATAAAATCAATAAGCTTTTGGCAAATATTAATCAGGAAAGGGGGGAAACCACACCAGATTAGAAAGGAGAAACTGTTGCAAGTAGCGGGATGTGTCACGGAGCCCACGTTCATCCTGCTCAGCAGGGGCTGCAAGTCCATCACCGTCACTATCTGGAAGAAAACAGTGTCGATGGGACAGATGTCAGAGGCTGTTCTCACAGCGCCCTCCAGAAACATGGCTAAGGAGAAAGAAACTGTATTGGACATACTCATCACACCTGGGACTCCTTCTTGTTCTGCTCTGTCCCTCACCCTAAGCTCTCCTCTGAACTCTGCTCCCAAATCTCAGCAGCGGCCCAACTGCCCCCGTCAGGTTCCTGACTACTCCAAAACGTGGCCACTTAGATCTCAGACCTCAGATCCTCCCCTTCTCCTCTCATCCTCCCATTGTCCTTCATCTCTCTCTTCCTCCTCCACTTTTTCTCTCTGGTTTTAAAAATGACACCACCTACCTGGTCATCCCAGATCTCCCTTGTCCAAGCGGTTGCCGAACCCCATCAATTCTGTCTCCACAGTGTATGTTTACTGGTCTAGGCCTTGACTACTTACTCACGTTGTGGGCTCCAATCTGGTCTTTCTGTGGCCTCTTTCTTCCCCAATCCATCTATGTCCACGCAACCACCACCACATTGCTCAGAAACCCTCAATGGCTCTCTGTTGCCCACAACATGAGGTCAAAACACGGCAGCAGGTTGGAGGCTTTCCATTGTTCAACCCAATTTAATCAACCTTAGCACCTATGCCTGTCCTTCAGATATGCCATAATCCTCCCAAACAGCACGCACACCTGTCGGAAAGCCGTAACAAGAGTTCTGAGGGGCGCTCGGGTGCCTCAGTCGGTTAAGTGTCTGACTTCTGCTCAGGTCATGATCCCGGGCTCCTGGAATGGAGCCCCTTGTTGGGCTCCCCACTCAGCAGGGAGTCTGCTTCTCCCTCTCCTTCTGCCCTTCCCCCCGCTTGTGCCCTCCCTGTCTCTCTCTCAAATAAATAATTTTTTTAAAAAAGTATAAAAAAAAAGTTCTGAGAGAGTGTTACTAAGAAATCGTGTAGGCATCCAAGTTATTCTTTGAACAAAAAAGGAAGAAACACTTTTTTTTAAGGAGGCTCCATGCCCAGCGTGGAGCCCAATGCGGGGCTTAAACTCACGGCCCTGAGATCAAGACCTGAGCTGAGATCAGGGTCGGATGCTTAACTGACTGAGCCACCCAGACGCCCCACAATAAACATTTTTGAGCATGCAAGAATTTAGGGAATGCAGCCTTTTAAATGCCCATCTTAATCAACCAAACAAAAAACTCCTAGATTACAAAATGCAAGCTACAAGTAAGAAAGTAAGAAAACAAAACCAGGGTACCTGGGTGGCTCAGTTGGTTAAGCAACTGCCTTCAGCTCAGGTCATGATCCCGGGGTCCTGGGATCGAGTCTCACATAGGGCTCCCTGCTCTGTGGGGAGCCTGCTTCTCCCTCTGCCTCTGCCTGCCACCTGCCCCTGCTCGGGCTGTCTCTCTCTCTTTGTCAAATAAATAATAAAACCTTAAAACAAAACAAAAGCAAACACCGTTTTATGGGCAAGTGAAACCCTGTGTATGGGGCAAATAAGACATGTTATTTGCCATCCTCAGCAGAGAAAAGGATATGGAGCCGGGTGTTAAGTCCCACCTCTGAGTCAGACTAGACCTGGATTTGAATCCTCCTCTATTCCATACTAGTTACGGGACTATGGAGACATACCTCAACGCCTCTGGGCCTCAATTTCCTACCTATCTACCTACTTACCTGCCTATCATCATCTATCTACTGTATCTATTCATTATCTATCTAATATCTGTCTGTATACCACCTATCAACTACCTCTCCACCTATCCTCTGTCCCCTATCCCCTAGCTACTTTGAATTACAGGAACAGTTGAATTACTCCATTGTTGGGGAAATCCTGCTTCTTTTCCTGCATACCAACCCTGACACATGCTGTACACACAAACACACACGCAAAAGGCCTCTGATGCTTGTGTCTGCTCAGGGGGTGTTAGAAGGAGGACTTGCTTTCTCTCCCTCTCTGCCTGTTGCCCCCAGGGGAGAGCAGCTGCTTTTTGATTGATGAGAGCCCCGTCCCCCTGGGCCGTGTTTCGCTGGAGCGTGGCTCTCTAATACACAGAACAGCTGCCCTGGGCCCTGTTCTGCTCTCTAGTGCTCTGGGGCTCTCTGGCCTCGCCACAGTGGGCACTGGAGCTTCCAGTCTCCTCAGTCAATGGCCACGCCCGGGAGACCCACCATTCTCTAGCTCCTCCATTCGGATCTGGAGAAGTAGGAGCGGAGGAGAGATAAGTCAGCCAAGATCAGCTAGAGTAACAGATAGATGCCCCAAACTCATGGCTTTGTAGAGTAGAAGTTAGTTTCTAACTCACTTAACA
Organism: Neomonachus schauinslandi; assembly: GCF_002201575.2. Lineage (NCBI taxonomy): Eukaryota > Metazoa > Chordata > Mammalia > Carnivora > Phocidae > Neomonachus > Neomonachus schauinslandi. The sequence goes on from NC_058408.1 coordinate 119,454,353, forward strand.
GTTCTGGGAGGATATTCAGGTCAGCTGGGCGGCTGTCCCTGTCATCATGCACAGGCCATTTCCACCTTGTGGCTCCACCAGCCCCTAGGGCATCACTGATGTCTGTACCCAGGGGGCTGAAGGAGAAAGCATGGCAGATCCACCCAGAAGATTTTCATGGGCCAGGCCTAAAAACAGCACACACTGCGTCTGCTCACACTGCTTTGGGGAGAACTCAGTGACACAGAGTCACAGGCTGGATTCTGAAGAAGCCGGCGCTGCCGTTGAAGTCCAGGGGTACACGGAAGTCGTTGGAAAGCAGTGCCTATGAACGGAAAAGGGGAGAAGCAGAACTGGGCAGAGGGAGAAGCCAGAGCACAATCAGACAATGCAATGGCCAACCCGGTGGGGAGCTCTGGAGTGAATATTGTCTGTCAGGATTATCCTCTCTGTGTCAAAATGGCCAGGCCTCTCTGTCATGCCTCAGGCAGTCAGGCGGGTCCTGGGAAGGGTGCAACACCGGGGGAGGTGGCTCTCTGTAGGTTACCGTGACCCTGAGGGAGCTGACAGCTGAAGACTATCTACCAACTACGCTCCCCGCCCGTGGGCCGCAGGCCCTTCCTGGGAGGCGTGCCTGGAGTCCTGCCTGCCGTACGTGGCCACACCTAAGTGCAAGAGAGTCTGCAAAATGTGAGCCAGCTCTCGGCCCAAGACAAGGGGAAAGCAGGCTGTGCGGACAGCCAGCAGTCGGGCAAGTTCTCCGCATGCTCTCCAACCCCACGAGCGGCCTGCACCCGGGAGTTAGACGGCACAGTAGATAGATAGTCTCATCTCCATTTAACCACGTATGCTTACTCCACCTGCTACAACCGTGAGGGGAGCGGGGTGGTGGGCACAGGAACCTAGACCCTGGCAATAATGGCTATAAAGTACCTGAGCAGGAAGTGCCTGATCAATGTGGCTTCCGTCTCCAGCTTTTCCTGCTGAACTGGACTTCTTTGAGAATATGAACAGCCCCATCAGGAGCCCAGCTTATCCAGCATTAGGAGTGATTTATTAAAGAAAAGGGTGGAGATGAAAATGCCCTCTGAATTACACAACTGCCCTAGTTTATGTGTGGGCCCATCAGCCTTGACCTCCAAGCTGCTGAGGGCCTATGATCACTTTCTAGGTCCAAGAGAGAAATCTGGAAACCTAGATATAAATCCCCCACTTTATACCAAATGACCTACTTTTCTCTTTTGCTGGCATTTCTGAGGTTCCAATGGTCAAAGGAAAAGTTGGGAAGTTGTCTGTGCTGGTCACAGCTGAGGACACAGCTGCCAAGCTCTCCTCTTTAATCTGTCACATGAGAACATTGGGAAATTCAAGCCAAACACAAGTCCTGGCTAGCCAGGGAGGCTGCCTGGGTTAACTCCTAGTCATCTGGAACCACGGGAAACCAGCATCAGGTACCCACCTCCCCGAGCAGGGAATCTGGCAGGCTGCCAGCCAAGGTGGGTAAGAGTGGTAAGGTTGCAAAGGAGGGCCTGGCGGGATGGGCAAACCTGGGTCGACCCTTCCTCCTCCTGTTACCCCTCAGTGGTACCCTAAGCCTGGTGTTCCCTTTAAAGAGAAAAGAAACCATCACAGAACTGAGAGGAAGAGACCATCTCAGCCCTGTTCAGGCCCTCACCTGCTCTGTGACCTTGAGCAAGTAACCTTGCAAGGCCTTCATGATGCAACCATTAAATGGGGAGAGAATATCAAGTCTACCTACCTCTCTGGTGGCTTTTTAAACCTTGGATTTGTAGACCTCCAGACTCTATGCAAATCCTCCTCCAAGCCAATGGGCTCTCCTTTGTCATTTTTCTTTTTGATTTTGATAACCAAAAATGATTTCCACAAAATGACTCTGGCTTACCTGAGGGCCATGTTATACTGAGTACTTGGTTATTTCCTGGTCATCTAGAACCACCGATGTGTCATGATTTCAGACACAATGTTTTGTGTTTGAATCCAAGGGAGACCACATGCATCTCAGCATGCAAGACGAATGAATGAAGGTGTATTAGTTTCTTATGGATGCTATAACAAATTACCACAAGCTTAGAGGCTTAAAACAATGCAGATTTATTTTCTTATAGTTCTGGAAATCAGAAGTGTGAAATGGGTCTTATCAAGCTATAATCAAGGTGTCAGAAGGGCTGCATTTCTTCTGGAGGCTCTAGGGGAGAGTCTGTTTCCTTGCCTTTTCAAGCTTCTACAGACTGCCAGCATTCCGCGGCTTGTGACCACCTCCTTCATCCTCAAAGCCAGCAGTGTTGTATCGTCTAATCTCTCACTCTGACGCTTCTGCCTCCTTTCATTTATAAAGGCCCCTGTGATTACACTGAGCCCACCTAGATGATCCAGGGTAATCTCCCCATCTCAAGATCCTTAACTTAGTCACGGCTGCAAAGTCCCACTCCACCTAAGACAACATATTCACAAGTTCCCGGGATTAAGACATGGACATCCTTGGGGGCCATTGTTCTGCTACCACAGAAAGCTTTCCATTGCTCAACCAGTCCACCTGAAGACAAAATGGACATAAGAATAAGGAATAGTCAGAATGGTAAAGCGGGTCTTTTTCATTTATTCACTGATTTCCTGCAGCAATCCAAGTATCCTTCTTATGATGGTTTTTTTACTTAACTAAATATCTAAAGTATTTGAAAACTAATTTTAGATATTCTGCTGTTCTTAAATACAGCAGAAATAATATTGAAAATGAAAGAAAACAAGCTTTATATACTTCATGGTTTCCTCCTTTTTCTGAAGCCCCCAAAGCATTAAGAAGGGCTCTTCTTGTACTAACATGGACTGATGTCCAAAATATGTGGTTAAGTGTGAAAAGCGACCTTCAGAGCAGCATGTTAATTTTATTTCCATAAAATAGTAGATTTGTATTTGGTTTCTACAAAGAAAATACCTACAAGTATATACACCAAACTATTAACTGTGTTATCTTAGGGACTGGGGGCCACAGGGAGGAAGCAGCTATAGGATTCCAGATTTTCACTTTCTAAGTTATAATTTCAAGAATGTTCTATTGTGTATATGTGTATATATATATAAAATATTATATATAATACACTAATATATATAATAAATTCACATTATTTTTTATAACTAGGAGAAAATAGGACAGTGCTTGTTTGTGTTTAAAGACTAAGGGGCTTTTCTAAAATGTAGTTTTGCTGGAGAATAGCATGAACCAAAACTTCAGGATTCTGCCCAGTCAATGAGAACCTTAGGTCTCACCTCCGGGTGCTTCCTGTTATCTCCTTTCCGGTTCCTCTTTAGAAATTTGAGATGTGTCCCCCACCATTGCAGTCACGAGGAATGTAGGTCAGGTAATTAGTAACCAGAGTTTGTTTACTTTGAAAAACACTCCGTGTACTCAGACAAAAGAGGCCATTTCCCACTCCTCAGGACAGAATCCTAGGCTGTTGAGAGAAGAGAGGCCCTGAAGTCACTGAAGGCCAGCCCCTCATACCCTGAGGCCCAGAACTAGGTCACCAGCTAGTAAGCAGCAGTGCTGGGATGCAAGCAGGGCCTCCGGGTTTCTGGAAGCCTTGTTCTTGCCCCTTGACTGCCTCCTGGTCGGTACCTGAACATGGGCCTTCCTGGGATTCCAACCTGGGTTCTGGAGAGCTGGCAGGGCCCACATGTGCGGTAATGGCTCCCCTCCCGCCCCCTTCACCTTGGGCTGGGACACTGGTGACCATGGGGAATGACTGGAAGCACTGGTCACCCAAACAGCCCAGAGATGCGCATGTTGCAAATGGAGCGAAGGTTGGGTGGTGGGCGGGAGGGGCGGGGCTGCTCCTGCAGCAAAGCAGCACCATCTGTGTTAACTCGGCAGTCTTGATTGACAATTTCCTAGGTAGCCTTTGGCTCCTTAAATGTATAGTTTTTCAAGGCCGTTTTCTTGAGTGAACTGGCTACAATATGACTCATGGACTCCAGAATGGCTCTGGCCAGTGAGAATAACAGTGCAGACAAATGGGGGCCGCTTTTGAAAATCACTGGGGATGTTTACGTCACCCACCAAGCATCAGGTGAGCTGGAAGATTCACAGGCAGAAAAGCCTGAGATCCACCCAGAGGGTGAGGACAGGAGGTCCCAGGATATAGCAGCATTTGTCCCAAGACTCAGCAGTAGGCAGGAGTCTATGAAGAAAGGGGGCCTAGCTGGCAGCCGGCCTGGAAATGCTGCTTGGTGTTTTCTTACCAGACTCTTTGCTGCTGTTTGTGTGGCCACAATACTCTCCCCCAGTCAGGACAAGGCATAAGGTGGAAGATGCTGGGGACACATAGCATTGGTGAACAGGGCAGAGCTGCTTCTGTTTGACACCTCCAGTGTGTCACTACCCATGAGCAAAGCCTGACCCCAGAAAGTCACTGAGCTTCATCTCCAAGGAAGTAGGATCCTGGTGCTGCACCATGTAGATCCAGCTACTACGTAGTCACTTTCCCTTGAAAGCTGGAAACATGAGCTTTGTTCTATGGGGGTGGGATGAATAAGGACTGGAGCATCTGCTCCAACTCAGAATTCTGAAGCATCTCCTCTGGAGCCTTCTAGAGTCATTCTCATCAGTCCCAATTGTCCAGGATTCACCAGTGGGGAAAGACCACCAGCTATTGTCTGTGTCAGTGGGGTAGTCCTTGGGAGGAGGCCTTGGGCAAGGAGCACCCTCTTGCCTCCCCTCCGCTGCTTATAAGCCTGTATTTGGAAGCCAAGAGTATCCTACCTTAGGTCTTCCACCTAGAATTCTATCCAGGATGGCAAGTTTTGGAGGGTAGGGAGGGTGTGAGACCAGATCTCAGACATCAGGAAGCTCTATCTTCCGACGGAGGCATCCTGTTCCTTCTGAGTTCCTGTGTCCAAATGCCTAGGGACTATGAGGAAGTCACTGTGTACCACTGAAGGTTGATTTGTTGAAGACCTGCTTCTATCTTGCCTCCTCACTATGGACAGTATCATAGCCGGACTACAAGGGAAGACGAGGCCACAGAACCAGAAATCTTCTAAGCTCGATCAGAACTCGGAGGCCAGCTAGGGAGGAACACTGCCATCCCATCAGGAGCTTTGAATGCAAGCTTGCAAAGGAAATGGATGCTCTTACGGCATATAGGGCCCCAGAGCTCTGAGTCGCTCAGGAGAGGGCACATCAGATTTCAGTTTCACTATCCAGAGTGTGCCAGAAAGCAAGAAAAGGCAGATGGACCTGCGGTGCCCCAACCACCTTGGCAGTCTTTCCTCCCTCCTCCACTCCAAGGAGTGAAATGGCTCATCACAACACCCTCCTTCCCTCCCCAAGGCCTGATAATTTCCCGTCTAGCGGTGGGCTGTGGAAGGAGTTGAAACAGGTCAGGGCTCAGGGTAGGAGCAGAGAAAGGTGGTGAGAGGAGAGGAGGGAGCCCAGAGAATCAAGCACGGAAATCAGCTAAGAGAGGAGCTACTTTGTTTGACATTGGCCCCAAGGGACTCAGGGCTCTGGCCACCTGGCTTCTGTCATGCAATTCCCCCAAGGCCTCTGCAAGAACCTCAGGCCTTCCAAAACCCTAGGTAGAAAAAGTCATCCATCCAATCTGGCCTCCTCAGGGCACAGCTGCGGGAAGAGTCCAGGGGGAGGAGAGGACGACCTGCCCCACACCAAACACATTCCTGGCTGGGCCCTCCAGGCTCCACCTTGGCTCCCCTGGGCGGCTCTTCCTCTTTTCAGGGTTTCTTGGAGCTCTGACAGCCATGTCAACTTGCAACAACGCTTGCAGTTGCATCATTCCTGACCCTAGAGTTTACATTTAGGCTCCTCCATGTGGTGTGGCCCAGCCCTGAGGCATGTGGTGGAGATGGAGGCTGCCCTTCCTGTCTCCCAGTCGCCCTGCCTATTGCCTGTAACCAAGCCACGGCAGGGCACTGATGAAACACTGTGTGGACAGGGGGGTGATGGGATGGTCTTTCTGGCATCTCTGAAGGAGCAGTCCAACAAGAACATGGGAATGATGAGTGTCTCGGAATTCCTCCCAAAACCTTTGTCCAGGCATTTAATCTCCAAAGCATTAGGATCCCCATCCCCTATCCCCCACAAAAAGACCTTTGTCTCAATTTACTAGCCTTCACCCATAAGATCCCAGGATACTTCCCGCTAGTCTCAGCCCCCAAAATTCCACCCAAGGACTCTACAGCTAAGGTTCTCTGTAATGCAGCTCTGGACTGCCTTCTCTGCTTTGTTCTCTGTCGGGCACAGAAAACACAGAGATGAAATAAGACACCAGCCCCACCCTTGCTAAGCTCTCCACCTGGTAGAGAGATGGGATCTATGTGCCCTAGTCCCATAAAGGTCACCATGAGGTGGTGTGTGCTGTAGGAAAGAATCCTCAAAGAGCCACGGAATCCCAAGAAAGGAGCCATCAATTCTAAGTGAGTAGATCTGGTATGGCTCAGGGAGGGTCAGGAGAGGAGAAGGATGAAGAACAAGGACTCAGGCTGCGCAGACCAGATGTAATACCTCTACTTCCTGCTGTGGGACTTTGGACGTTAACGTCTCTGAGACCAGTGTCACCTGGAAAATGGGGATAATAATATTCATCTCACCAGGCTATTGAAGGCTATTGAAGATTGTGTACTTGGTGCTTGCTGCCTTGTGCATGTTTGGTACACATTATTTCCAAGGAGGAGGAAACTATCTGAGGCCAAAAGCTGTAGCAGTTTAGGTCATGGACTGTGCAATCAGAAGACCTGGGTTCAAATCCTGCGAAAGTATGTGGTCTACCTGAACTTCAGTTTCCTTATCTATAAAATGGGAATGATAATAGGACCCAACTCAGAGGACCACTGGGGGACTAAATAGAACAAGCCTGTAAGACAATTAGTGCAGGGCCTGGCATTTATTAAGCACTTAATAGATGCTGGCTGCTTTCACAGTTTCCAGACTCACGCAGACTGGGCTGACCGGTGCACATCCCTCATTGGCCCAAATCCCAATGGCCTATAGTGGGGACAGGGGTGAGGGTCTCTCAGGGGCCACACAGAGAGCAGCCACGACCACAAGCTTCTGATGAGTGAGTCCTTTCACCAAGAGACCACAGAGTCACCAAGGCTTTGTGGAAACACCTGTTTGCTCAATGGATTTCAACACCCTGCCTGTTGGTCCTTCCTCCATCCGTGAATTCCAACCTGTTTGTCTGAAACTTTCTTCCTGATAGACGGTGTACACGTTCAGCTTGAAGTAGTCAATGGTATTGTCACAGTCCACCCACTCCTCAGTTCAGTTATTCTGAAGATGAGGCAGGTTGGACTTTGATCTTTTCTCTGAACTGTTCTGACAACACAGTAGTAAACAATGTCTGTCCAGATCATGCAACATCTCTGCTACACACTCTCACACTCACTCCTCATGACTGTCGGTGACTCTGATGCGGCCAGGGTGTCTCAGCAGGTTAGGAGGAAATGGACCTCCAGCAGCCGCTCTAGGTTTTCTAATTGTCAGCGATCTGGAGGGGGATTCTCTTCAAACTTCGGGTGCATGGAAGCACCCTGCTGTGCGTTGATATGTTGGTGGCTTGGGGAATGGACAGCCGTCCCTGGGGACCACTAGACCTTCAAGATAATCTAATTCAACTTTCTTATTTTACAAATGGAGAAAGTTGAGGCCCAAACAAGGGAAGCAACTTACCCAAGGTCACGAGACGGGAACAGGATTCCAGTCTCCCAGTTCCCACTTTTGCGATTTTTCTACGAAACCACCACACTGCCCAGCACATTTTTGTGTGGTAATTTTTTTGGTTAGAAAAAAATCAGTTTTACTTTTGAAGTAGTATAGTGGGAAAACAATCTTTTTAAACTTTATAACTCAATTTATTTAAACTAAAAAAAAAAAAGTTTACCCTTTTTTCCCACCCCTGCCCCCCACCTATTACAGCCACCAATCTATTTTCTGCATCTAGGAACTTATTTTTTGCCTTGTAATTTGATTCCACATGTAAGTAAAATCATATGACATTTGTCTTTCTCTGTCTGACCTATTTCACTTAGCATAATGCCCTCAAGGTCCATCCATGTTGTCACAAGTGGCAAGGTTTCCTTCTTTCTCGTGGATGAATAATATTCCATGATGTGTATATACACCATGATTTCTTTGTCCAGTCATCCATCAGTGGGCACTTAGATTGTCTCCATATCTTGGCTATTATAAATAATACTGCAATAAACATGACACTGACACCTTTCCAAATTAGTGTTTTTGTTTTCCTCAGATAAATACCCGGAAGTGGAGTTGCTGGATTATACAGTAGATTTTGAAATTTTGGAGGAATCTCCATCCTCTTTTCTACAGTGGCTGCACCAATTTGTATTCCCACCAACAGTGCATGAGGGTTCCGTTTTCTCCACATCTTCGCCAGCATTTATTATCTCTTGTCTTTTTGATACTTGTCATTCCGACAGGTGTGAGGTGGTACCTCATTGTAGTTTTGATTTGTATTTCCCTGATGATTAATGATGTTGAGCATCTTTCATCTATCCGTTGGCCATTTGTATGTCTTCTTTGGAAAAATGTCTGTTCAGATCTTCTGTTCATTTTTTAATTGGATTGTTTTTTCGCTAGTGAGTTGTATTATGAGGGTTGGTTTTTTTTTGAGTTGTGTGAGGTCTTTATATATTTTGGATATTAACCCTTATCAGATATATGATTTGCAAATATTTTCTCCCTACCATTCAGTAGGTTGCCTTTCACTTTTTTGATGGTTTCCTTTTGCCGTACAGAAGCTTTTTAGTTTGATGTAGTCCCACTTGTTTATTTTTGCTTTCGTTCCTTTTGCTTTTTGGTGCCAGATTTAAAAAATCCTCACCAAGGCCTATGTCAAGGAGCTTACTGCCTGTGTTTTCTTCTAGGAATTTTATGGTTTCAGGTCTTATGTTCAAGTCTTCAATTCACATTGCATAAAGACACCATCTGTGTATCAGAATTCTGCCCCAGCATTATTTTAAGTTGAGGAAAACTGGGGCCCCAAAAGGGCAAGTGACTTGCCCCAGGTCACACAGCCAGGAAGTGGCAAAGTTGAACAGGTTTCCTTGCTATTTCCCCTGCCCCACTGGTCCCACCCCTCAAACATAAATGTGGATGTCCCAGCCTGAGGCTCCAGGGTCGGCTCCTCTAGTGCCTGACTGACCTTCCTCTTAACCCCGCTGGCTTCTGGCACATTCGGCTCTCTCCCTGATTGTTGAAGCACAAAACTGAAGCCTACGTGGTTTGGGGAATGGACATGCTTTTGTTTCCTGGGAAAGCCAATGCCCCCTTGATGGGGCTGAATATGATGGTATGTGATAGAACATTAGGGCTGTTGCAAAGCCTGCCCTGGAAAGCAAGGGGAAAGGAAAGTATTTCACTGGCTAGGGGATGAGGGGTAGAGATGGTGAAGCAGATGGGATTAGGTATCTTCCACTCCACAATTTCTTATCACTAATATGCCTTCTACCTGATGGTCAGTTACTTGGTGAGACTTCCCAAAGGTAATTTTTTCTAAGAAGAGCGGCAAATTTTGCCACTCTTGCCTCAGTCCTGGCAAGTGGTTCCATAGAAGGGATGGGCTGGGTTTCTTATGTCTGGGTCAAGGGACACATGGGGAGAGTTGACAGGGAGGTGGGGGGAGGGGAGGTTACTGAGGTGGAAACTGCAGTTTTCTGTTCATGTCTTCACAGACATAGAAAAGAATAAGGGGACAAGTGACCTGCTGGAAAAGGAGGCTAGAGAAGCTTAATAATAATAAATAATAGTTGCCATTTATTGGACGTCTTTTACATGCAGGCATTATTGTAAAAGGAGATATTCAAATTACCACCTTATAGATGAAAAAATCAAGGCCTAGAAAGCTTCAATCCATCAATGATCACATGAGATAGAAATTAACACTATGCTGACCACCTACTAGGTGCCCAAATTAAATAAGATTTAAAAGGTTTTTGTTGTTGCAGGACTTCTCAGTCTTTCTTATAATGCTGTGGATTAATTTCTTTTTTTAATTAGTTTCAGAGGTAGAATTTAGTGATCATCAGTTGCATATAACACCCAGTGCTCATTACATCAAGTGCCCTCCTTAATGCCTATCACCCAGTTACCCCATCTCCCCACCCACCGCCCCTCCAGCAACCCTGTTTGCTTCCTAGAGTTCAGTGTCTTTTATGGTTTGCCTCCCTCTCAGTTTTCATCTTATTTTATTTTTCCTTCCCTTCCCCTATGTTCATCTGTTTCGTTTCTTAAATTCCACCTATGAGTGAAATCATATGGTATTTGTCTTTCTCTGACTGACTTATTTCGTTTAGCATAATACCCTCTAGTTCCATCCACATCGTTGCCAATGGCAAGACTTCATTCTTTTTGATGGCTGAGTAATATTCCATTGTGTATATATACCACATCTTCTTTACCCATTCATCTGTTGATGGACATCTGTGCCCTTTCCATATCTTGGGTATTGTGGACATTGCTGCTATAAACATTGGGGTGCATGTGCCCCTTTGAATCACTATGTTTGTATCCTTTGGATAAATACCTAGTAGTGCAATTGCTGGGTCATAGGGTAGCTCTATTTTTAACTTTTTGAGGAACCTCCATACTGTTTTCCAGAGTGGCTGAACCAGTTTGCATTCCTACCAACCGTGTAAGAGGGTTCCCCTTTCTCCGCAATGTGGATTAATTTCTAAGAGAAAAATCATTTATAAAACTTTTCCCAAACTTGGAGTCCTTTTTTCCCAACTAACACTTATTAATAGCTTCATAACTAACACAGGTAGGAAATGTTGGTTTTATCTTGTCTATTTGCATCTAAAAAAATCATTTCCTAAGCCAAAAATCAATCATGATTCAGAAGATAAATAGAGGGGCTTATTCTTGAAATGAAAAAAGTAAGTCCCAACAAAGATTCAGTATGAGCGTGAGATTACCTTGACTGCCAGTCCTTCCGCAACACCAGTGCCTGGAAGTTGGTTACCCACCTACCAGCCGGTGAAGTTGGAGGGAGTATGCCAGATTGTATTTTGCAAAGATGGCTGCAAAAATATTCCTGTCCCGCTTTCCCTTCTACAATGCAACCTTGCCATGCTGCCATTAAGAGACAGCAAATTTCCCCTGAAATCTCAATCACAAAGCCTTGTGACTGCTCTGACCATTGGAATAGGATGGGAAGTAACACTGTTTGACTTCTGGGGCTGAGTCATACAAAGTGATGCATCTTCTACTTTTGCCCCCTGGAATACTCCCAGCTACATAAGAATTCCAACTGCCCCAAGGCTGCCATGCTGTGATGGAGCCCAAGTCACATGGAGCGGCCACATGTAGGCGCTCTGGTCAGTAGTCCTGGTCTTCAAGTCATAGCAGCCGAGGAAGGCACCAGACATGGGAGTAAAGGAACCTCCAGGTGACTTTGGCCCCCACCTTTGCAGTCACCCCTAGCCTTCTAGTCTTCTCGGTGGAGGTTCCAGATGTCATAGAGCAGAGACAAGCCATCCCCTTTGTGCCCTGTCTAAATTCCTGACCCAAAGAATCTGTGAGCATAATAAAAATGGTTGTTGTTTTAAATCCAGTTAAGTTTGGCGGTAGTGTGTTATGCAGGGAGCGTGTGTAATATGGGCACGGTTGAACCCATTTAATTGAGGGTTTAGGTTGGTATCAATATTCTCTTTTATAGTAATAAGTGATTCTCTCCTGTATGTCTTTTTGATTGGCATTCAACCTTTAGATTGGAGGCTCATTTATTCAACAATACATATTAAGATACAGCTCTTTGCAGGATCAAAGGGACAGAGCATAGATGTGGTACCGTCTCCATGGAGCTTATATTTTACATGGACACTTAGACAAATGCTAGCTTCACACAACTGGAAATACACAACAGGAAGGAGGGACTGGGGGAGGAAAAGGGAAAGAGAAACTCCCTGGTAACCAGAGATAAATAAAGCTCTGGGTGCTTACAGCCACGGAGACAGTAAGTCAAATGGCTTGAAGCCAGAAATGGTTTCCACCCAGCTGTGAATTGGAGAATCCCATATGTGGTACAACATTAAACTGCTATTTTGGAAATTCTTTCATCTTTTTCAGAAGCATCTCAGGAGCCCTTCCTTCTCTTGGAAGGCAGCCAGTCCTCTGTAGAAATCACTTCATCAGCAGGAGCCTTGGCATTTCGCATGCAACTGTATAATTCTGGAATCGTGGCTTTAAAAATATTCCCTCCTGGGTGAAGAAAGAAACATCGCAGAGCAGTGTTTCTGTAAGCACCAGCTGGGCAGCTTCGGATGCATTTTTTTTTTTTTTCCTTTTCCCCTTTGAAATAGCAAAATCCTGGCACCTGCATATGAACACAATGCAGCATTGTTGATTTTCTTAAAAGAATGATGATTCCACTTCGGAGTTATTGGGAATTTTCCATTATCACCAATGTCCATGGCACCAGAAGCATCCTCTTAAATGTTCAACTGAATTTGTCATTATTCACTGAGTATTTGGGCCAGACACCGTCAGGGGCTGGAGATGGAGTAATGAACAGGAGAGTCTCTCTCTCTGCCAGGTTGGGGGGGGGAAACGAGGAAGGGTGTTCCCTGGGGTAGAAGCAGCACTAAAAGCACCCCGCATCAGAATGAATGGGGACCCATCCTAATGAACACATTTTGGATACGAGAAGGAAAAAGTCATTGAGACAGAGAAATGTTCATGTGAACTGGATATTAGGAATTATCACCTATGAGATGATAATGACACTGTATATGGGTGGGGTGATCTTGCCTGGTTTCTGTTTTAGTCCTTTTCTGTTACAGGCACATGCAATATTTATGGGTGAAATAATATGCTGTCTGGTATTTGCCTTTAAATATCCAGGAACACACACACACACACACACACACACACAGAGAGAGAGAGAGAGAGAAGCCCCAGATCCAGACAACTTCCCAAGAATATTCTACCAACCTTTTAGGAACACATCATTGCAATGCTATTTAAACTGTTCAGGGGACTGAAGACAAATTCACTCATTTAATCTCTATTCTCTCATTTAATGACCCTACGAGGAAGAGAGCATCCTCACCTTTACATTAAAGTCACTAAATCAGAGATGTGAAGAATCAAGGAGGTGGTGGAGACAGATTTGAAACCAAGCCATGCAATCCCAGTGCAAGTGCCCTTGTCCTAGGTCCCTGGGAATAGCTCCCCCTGGAGTTGAGCAAACAATAGTACAACCTTTAGAACGTTGATGGGGGCTGACTTTTATCACTATGCTATTCAGCCTTTCATAAATGAGTAAATGAGAGAATAAATGTATGATGAATGAATGAGTTCTCTTTGTTTCTTCTTACTAGTTTTGCCCTCAGTAGATGGGTTCCCTAAATCTTTCTTTGTTTTCAAGAAGGCTAAATGCAGAGGTATCCATGCCAAGACTACATTGATTGAATTCCAGCAACTTCCTTGCTAACTGTGCTTTACTGCTTGGGAACAAATCAATTGTCAAAATTGCCTTTGGGAAATGAAGTGATGTTGACCTGGCTCCTTTTGGCTGCCCTGGCTTCCATGAACTGAGAGGAATAGAAGTCAGCCCCCGTCAGAAACCCTGGCCTGAGATCAAGGATAAAGCCACCAACACGGTGGGGTGCAAAAGAAGCCAGAAGCCCACTCGCCCAAAAGCACTTATCTCTTTGGACCGACTTCTGTGCTTGAAATTCCTGTCATTGGCATCTCTTGCCTGGATTAAGGACCAATCAAAATGTGAATCTATAAGCTGAGGGTAAGAGCACACAGATAACCCTTCACATGCTCACATAAACACAGGTTCCTTCATCCACAAACTAAGAGAAAGTAGGACCAAGAAGAATGAGATCCAAAGGAGTATCACGAGAGGAGAGAGAAATCCCCAAAAGTCCCAAGTGTGGGGCAATTTGTTGAGAGGTATCTGCCTCCAGTGCCATTTTGGAGGGAAGGATGGTCTGGGAAGATGGGCCAGGCAGTGTGTGGACACTGGGAAACCAGCAGAAGATCTGGGAGACCGGGAGCTAGAGAGAGGGTTGGGATGGATGTGTTGGTTCTTATTTCTGTGTGTCCAACACAGTCTCCCATATTTTTTCCTTTGAATCCTTTGAGGAATCTCTCCCCATTTCATAAGCTCCCCAGTGAGGCTATCAATCACAGTGTCTGACACTCATCTCAATGAAATGAGATGATTTGGCCAATTTGGCTAATTGCTTAGACTCTTCCATGAGATTGATACAAGGACTCTGAGAGATAGAAGTCTGCCATCAAAACTTTTTAAAAATTTGCTTTAATTTATATTTTCAAAAAAATCCAAACTTACAGAAAAATAGCAAGAATAGTAAAATGAACTTACTATGCCCTTCACCAAGATTAACACTTTGCTATATTTGCTTTATCATTCCTTTCCTCTTTTCCCTTCTCTACATACTCTTTTCTGTTCTATTCTGTTTTGTCCTATTCTCCTTTATTCTGTGATATTATAGTTTTATTGTGGTTGTGCTTGTAATTGTTACTGAACGATTTGAGAGAAAGTTACAGACATCATGATTCTTTATCCCTGAATACTTTACATTTATCTCTTAAGAACAAGAATATTCTTTTATGTAGCCATAATACAATGATCAAATTCAGGAAATTTAACATTGAACGAATACTATTATCTAATATACAGTAAATTCCTTTATAACAACTTTTTCCCCCACCCAAGACCTAATTGAGGATCCAGGATGGTACATTGCATTTAGTTTTCATGACTGAAAATGAGACTCTTAGCCTTTCTTTGTTTTTCATGACATTGGCATTTAAAAAAATATATAGGCCAGTTGTTTTGTAGAATATTCCTGAATTCGGGTTTGTCTGATTGTTTCCTCCTGGGTGGATTCACTTTTGGCAGGAGTACCAGCAGCTTTCCTGACAGTGATGTAGGGAGAGCCAGTCAGAGGAATGAAGCCTTAGAGAGATGAGATGAGCAAAGAGATAAAGATAAACCAACCCTGATTAGCCCCTTAATCCAGTGTACCTAACGTTACTTGCTGCTCTGGACCTTTCAGTTACATAAGCCAATAAATTCCTCTTTTTTGCTTAAGTTAATCTGAGTGGGTTTGTGGCTGCTCTGACTCACTCATCCCTTAGCCAATAATCTTGGGCTATGCGGTATCCTCAAAAGGCCTCAAAGGAGTAGGACCAAATGAAGTCTGACCAGAAGGACATATCCCAGGCATCCCACACGAAACTGACCACCTTCCCTAGTAACAAGTCAGAGGTCACACAGTGATAACTACATTCACTTGTTTCCCACCTAAGCCCCCTTGTCTCTGGAGAAAGCCCATAACCGGCTATGGTCTGAGACCGAGGGACACAGAAAAGAGCCCGGCCTATCTATAGTCCAGGGATATGGTCTTTCTCTTCTCTCTGCCTCTACTCCTTCTCTGGGACCTCCCCATGGAGGCCTCCGTTCTCTTCTCCTAGGTCACCAGACGTCCTATCTTCATTCACCATTAATGCCTCATTACGGTCTCATTATATGGCACAAGCTCTTGGGTAGTCGTGTGGCAGTGGCCCAGCCGAGGTGTGCAGGGAGAACTGGAGACAAGGAGAATCACTAGGAGACCCCCAGGCCCCCAGAAACAGAGGCCCAAGTTTTGGAAGCTAGAGAGGGCAGAGGCATCCAGAACTAAGAAGATGAGCAGATTGGAGGAGCACAAACGAAGGCCGAAATGGCAGAGCTCCAGGATTAAGCACAGAGAATAGACGCAGAGACCGGGAGACCCAAATTTCCCTTTGCACAGGCTTGAGGACACACACAGCTGCTGCCCATCTGCGTTAAGCCTCACACTGACACCTTGTGTTGGTTAGGAAATGGCTTGGCAAGATCCCTCCTGGGGTTTTGGAAAGCCCTCTGAGGGACTGTTCCCTGAGGATCCAGGATGGTACTCCCCCCTTCCTTCCCTTTTTCCTCCCCAACCCCCTTCTCTTTCGCTCTCTCCTCTTCCAACTTTCTGGCTTCTGGGGGGAAAAGTTCCCCCCAGCTATGCCCCCAATTCTTAGAGGACAGACCCCCTCACTTGCTGGACCCAGAAGATCAGGAAGATGGCAGAACACCTCTGCCTATTGCTCCCACCAGCCTGCCCCAGCAACCTGCCCAAAGGAGAAGGTCCAATGGCACAGGAAGCCCCTTCTCTCAAAACTCCCCAGGCTGCTGCTAACCAGCTTGTGGGGAGAGGGGATGTAGTGGCGTTGAGAGCAGGAAGGAATCGCATCCGAGAAAGGCTGGCTTCTATTGCAAAGGGACCGCGTGCTCAGAGGGCTGTGGCCACGTACAGCCCGCACACCCTAGGTCAGTCTTGGCATGCGTCCTCGAGCGGGCGGGGCTGCCTCTTCTTAAGTGTGTGCGAGCGCGAGCAAGCACGCACGTACGCATGCACACATCCACTCAGGCACAGTAACCCACCCAATATTAGGAAAAAGTCATTCTCACCCCTAGTTGGTAAAAAAGGACTCTTGCAGCTCCAGATGGGAATTTGAAAGCCCAGGTCAGCAGGAAACCAGCTTTCACTGCTTCATTGAGCCATCGTCAACTCAACTACTAAATCCTGGTGCTTGGGAAGCCCTGCGGACCTCCATAGGCTGAGCCTTCTCGGCGCTCCCTCGCCTTTGTGCAGCCATCCTTCCAAGGAAACCATTTCCTACGTCACACAGCACTCTGCACACTGGAGGTGTCCCACAGACACTGTGCGAGAGGATGTGGATTTTCCCAGGAAGCCTTTAAACCGCCGGTGGTCTTGGCTGCCCCAGCCTCTCCCGTCTGTGATTTATTTAGGGCCATCCAGTTAAGCAAGGACTTCCGGGACAGCCCACACCTGCAGGCAGGTAAGGTTTATGTCAAAAGTTTCAAGTAAAGGGGCACCTGGGGGGCTCAGTTGTTAAGCGTCTGCCTTCGGCTCAGGTCATGGTCCCGGGGTCCTGGGATCCAGCCCCGCATCGGGCTCCCTGCTCAGTAGGGAGTCTGCTTGTCTCTCTCCCTCTGCCCCTCCCCCCAAAGCTCTCTCCCTCTCTCAAATAATTTTATAATTACAAGGTTTTTATTTATTTTTTAAAAGGATTTCATTTATTCATTTAAGAGAGAGAGAGAGCCCAAGCAGGGAGAGCGGCAGAGGGAGAGGGAGAAGCAGACTCCCCACTGAGCAGGGACCGCCCCCCCCCCCCCCCCCCCCCCCCCCCCCCCCCCCCCCCCC